>NW_016690382.1:374235-440910 GCF_001604755.1 Lepidothrix coronata | reverse complement strand
CAACCACACCAAGACACAGAACGCTAAATTATGATACTGAAAAGTGCACAATGAATCAATAACTTTTTTTTTTTTTAAGCACAAGAAACTATGAATGAAATGTTTCACAGCCAGGTATGTGTAGGATTAGGACTCTTAATGCCCTGGTTGCCTAATCTGACTTTCAGTCATTCAATCCTATCCTGCAGCTCCTTCTTTTCCCTCATGTTACTCCCATTACACTCCAAATGCCTGATTTTTTCTTCCCATTTTGAAAAATACTTAATTATACATGTGCATTTTTTAAAAAAACAAAGTTTCAGTAACAGTATAACATTAAATGTCCACCTTCTATCATCGATGTAGTTGGAGAACAAAAAAAAAAATAGTGTTTGCTGGTGGCAATGGTCCCTGATGAGAAATACTGAAGTTCTGCAGAACTCAGTAACACAAAGTCAGTCTGAAGAGCTAAACTAATTCTAATTTATCTTTGATTCTGCAGAAACAGAAGAAAGCTGTGAAAAGGAAGTTAGAATTATAAATTAATCATCTGTTGGTTATCAACTCACTCATAATATTTTTCCCCTAAGTACCTCACCCCATAAAGTTACTTCTTCATTGGTATTTTACATGTGAAAACTTAAATGACTGGCCTTGTACAGCTCATTTTCAAACCATACACTGAAAACTATCACCTGGAGGAAAAGTTTAACTCAGTCCCAGTATTCATTCAGACATCTCTCCTCAAAGTGCTGATATATGACACAGAATGCTATCAAGAGCTTTTCATGTTACAGATATACACAAATTATGTCATATCCAGTAAAATATTCTGCTTCTAAACATCCAGTCTATGTTTTATGACACACCATAACATACCACAAGTTTTAGTCTCTTATGCTACCTAAGGAATACTGTTCTGTCCCATGCTCCGATTCTGTATTTTAATATAATGCCTTAAAATCAAAATTCTTAAAACAAACAAACAAAAAAGATTCATTTGAATCAACTGCTAGAAAGTGCACCTCCCAAACTCATCTCTAACCCAAATTTGACCCGATTACCTACCAATGAAGAAACTACAGCCTTGCAAGCTGTTTTGATCTGTATGACATTGCTTTCCTGTCTTCAGTGTTTTGAAGAACGCAACAGAACTACAAAAACCACGGAAACTGCCTCGTCCTACAGTCAAGCTCATTTGGAGACTTTGCTCCATTCATTAAGAGTCACATGAAGAGTCTGGCTGCTCAAAGACAGCCAAATCACCTCCTTGAAACCAAGAGATGTACTGAGTTGTCTCGAAGACAGAAATTATGCAGGCTCATTTGCAATGGATGAGAGCCTCTAATTTCAATGAAATAACATACAATAAAAAATACTGTGTATGCAGTCAAGAACTCTGTCATCACAAAATGGATGGAGAACATGAAAAATTGTAATTAAAAAAACCTGCATTACTGTGTCTCTGTGCATACCCAGGCAGCACTGAGGATGGGTGTGTGCCAGGAAGTTTCACAGTTAGAATCCAGTCCCATAGCTGGCTTTATCCAAAGGAGCACTTTATATAGTTCCTTAGGACAAGCTCCTTCAGTCAACGGCCATGAACCAAATTCCATTCAGTTTGGTAACAGAATTTGATAAAAATTTGGGGGTTAAGAACTGTTTGTACATAAAGCTTGCAAGGGTGGGTAGGTGGGTGGAAGAGGGCAGGGAAGAGCCGAAGCGGAGGAGGAAATGCCAATGCAGTATGTGCTGGCTTTGACCTTTTGAACCATAATCTGAAAGTGAGAATCTCCGAGAGCCACTGGCTCCAATTATTACACAGTACGTGTCAAGGGAACGGAAAAAGTAAACGGATATGCCAAATAAAAAACTACGAGGAGACAGTAAAAATAAGCAAGCGCTGCAAGATCAACCTAGAGGGTTCTGTGGGTTTGTACACGAGGTACAGGAGAATTAACGTGCACAGATGCTACACTGAAACGCCCTTTCCCAAGAGCCAGGATACAGACACTACAGCTCCCTACAGCTGCCGAAAATCGGCCATTATGCGGCCGTTCTTACGCCCCCGGCGTCGCACACCCCAGGCTTTGTCACATCCTGCTCAGGAGCCGCAGTGCCGGGGCAGGAGGGCACGGCCGGGGCTCGCTCGGCCCCGGCCCGAGGATACCGGCCCTGCCCGGCCGCGGGTCCATCTTTGTTCCGCGCGGCCCAGCGCAGGTGCAGGAGCGGGGCTGAGGGGGGGGGGGGGGACATGGGAATACTGCGCGGAAAAGAAGGGCAAACACAGCCCGATTCGCACCCCCTCCCGTCCCCGCTGCTCTCCCACCACCCCCGAGTCCCCGGCACGGGCACAGCGCGGTGTCCGCCCCGCAGCCCGGGACGAGGCGATCCCCCCACCCTGACCCGCGGCCTCCCCTCCCGCAGCCAGCGGGACGTGGCCGTGCGGGCCCGGTGAGGCCGGGCCGAGCTCCGCGGGGCCCCTCACCCATGAGGATGCGCATCTGCTTCTTGCCGAAGAGGCGGGAGAAGAGCGAGGAGATGGTGAGGCCCATGGCGGCTCCGGCGGCGCTGGGCGGCGGCGGGGGAGCGCTGAGGGAAGGAGAGCGGGCGGGCGGGAGCGCGGCCCGGGCGGTGTGCGCGCACGGATCCCTCCGCGCGCGGGGAGCCCGGCGGCGGCGGCGAGTGCTCTGTGACCGGGGACCTCGCTCGGTCTCTGCCACGTCACGTTCGGCGCGGCCGCCCCGGCTCCAACGCGGACACGATCACGTCACGCTCGCCACATCCCCCGGCCGCGGCACCGCCCTCCGCCACACGGCCCGGGCGGGGCACGGACTACAGCTCCCGGCAGGCTCCGCGCCGCCCACTGCCCCGCCGCTCCTTGGCCGCCGCCGCGGGGCACGCCGGGGGACGTAGGCGAGCACGCTCGCCCCGCGCGGCTTCCGGGGCACGCGGGGCACGCCGGGCGGGTGCCGGCCCCGCCCCGCCCGCGGGGAGACGGGGCACCCTCGGCCCGGGTAACGACCCGCGGCGCTGAGGGAGGGACGGCAACGGGCTCCGCTGCTGGCCCGGGGAGAGACAACAGAGGGGCTGCCGGGGCAAAACTTATTCTCACAGAGCCCCCAAATGCACCCCAGAGACACGTCAGTAAAAAAACCCAAGCTGGAACAAACTAAGAAAAGGCAGCTCTGTGACAGACATTGTTATCCACCACTATACTATTACTGTTTATTATTGTATTACATATATCTACTCCTATGCTATGGCTGTGATTAACACCGTGGTCACTACAGGGGGCCTTGTCCTCACACGGTGCCCAGGCCCTGACCAAGCCCTCATCTATTCGAAACGTGCTCTTTTGTGAAAGCTCTATTTCATAACCAGCTGTAAGACCTTCTCTCAGCTACTGTAAAAAGCCCATAGTATGGTGGTAACTGATTTGGGGCAACATTGGATGAGCTGCCTTTAATGCCTAAGTGACTCTCCCAAGGAAGGATTGGTTCGATTCCATAAAAATTTTCAAGGGAGTTACAGCCTACCTCTGTTAATTAGAAACTATGTTAGGTACATAAGAGTCAACATTTTTTGAACAGAAGGCATTTACTTACCTGCCCTTAAAGAAAAATATCTTTAGTGGTCCTTATCAAGACAATCCTGAACCAGATCCTAGCAGTAGGCTACTGAGTGAGCCAACTTAGGCTGCTCTTTTTGTAGAATCATAAAATGGTTTGGGTTGGAAGGGACCTTAAAGATGATCTAATTCCAACCCACCTGCCATAGGCAGGATGACCTTCCACTAGACCAGGTCACTCAAAGCCCCATCCACCATGGCCTTGGAGCATCCACAGCTTTTCTTATGTATCATTTTGAAAGTCTTATGCAAGTTCTAAATTATGTTCTTCCGGACCAAAAATCTGGTGTAAATTAAGATGGCGAGTTACATTTTTATAAAATTCAAGTTGCAAATAAATCATACCTTAATCTCGTTAGTGCCTAACATGTTAAATGATACCAATGAACTATTAAAACTATTGGGAAATGGGAATCTAAGGAGTCCAGTGAGAGCACTCAGTATTTACACTTTTTTTGGCCAGGAAAGTTAAGCTTCACTGAACTTGGCTGAGAATAGTTATTTTCTAGACCTTCAATTTGGCCTATTCTTACTGTATCTGAGTTGTTAACAGATCCCTTTCATTATTTCAGTTGTTTGAGAACAATCTAACACTTGCTTTAGAAGTGATTGTGATAACCAGCATTTCAACATTAACATAAGTGGCTGCTCTATATAGCCATACAGAATTATTATTTACAACAGAATTATTATTTACAATTATTTTAGTTCATTCATTGTTCTCTATTCAGATCATGGATGTTAATATTGTTAAAGGTCTGGCTGCACTTCTACTGTATTTGACTGCACTTTACCTCATGTTTTAGTGCTTGGCATTCTTTTTATGTTGTTTAGAAGAAATTTGAGAAGTCCCAAAGCTTATTATGCACACCCAGTTTATTCTCCTGTTACACTGACTGAGGCAGTCCAGCTTCTTTCTATGACCTAGCTGGGGATGTTGATCTTTAGCATTTCTTTACTGAACAGCTGCTACCTCTTTTCTGGGACCCTTTCTAATCATCCAGGTATTCTGTATGTACACATGTTTTTTTTTTTTTTTTGCGTTTTTTTTTTTAAAACCAGGTAACCAGGTGAAGAGTGAGGCAAAATTACCGAACTGAGTAGTTTTATGCACTGTCCTTTAGCTGTCAAGTGTCAGATGAATTAGAGTAAGTACAAGCCCTTGCCTTAGATTTTAAGCACGCTGAGTTAAAAACAAAACCAAACCAAAACATGGGGATGGGAAAATTCCAGTCACCAAGCTGGTTCTGCTTTCTGCAGCTGATGGAATTTCCCTGCTGCAACACTCTGAATGGCTGAAGCATCCCTAGTCAAAACATGCATGGTCAGTGTGAAAGGGCTGCAGGGAGCCAGGACAAGAGCAGACCCCTGCAATGAGGAAAGGCTGTTCCTGTTGGCCTTGACTTGCAGGGTAAAGTCCTTTTGAACCACCATTACTAAAAGCATTGCAAGTCACTGATGAAGACAGCAAACAACCCAGTACAACTTTTCTTTTTGCCTTTCTTTTGAACAAGACACTAATTCTGTGTAAGCATCTAGTTATTCAGGGATTGAAACTAATACCAACTTCAGTAAAGAAACCTGAACTGAGCTTTGCTTGCAGCCTACTTCCCACTACCATGTCTCTCAAGGGCCTCTCAGATGTGTACAGGAAACAGATTGAAGACTGGATAAATTTTGCATGGAAACCCATGCCTGCATGTGCTTTCTTGAGGATGCTGCAGCTCTGTCATGTTACAACCCTGATGCAGAATCAAACCACAACACCACTCCATCACACTACATATTTCTGGACACCTCAGTGGTACAGCTTCATCAAACAGCAGTCTCTGCAAGCTGAACAGTTTTGCTTAGGAGAGGAGAAAACCCAACCAATCCAAACACACCCACCATCTAAATCACATAACTTTCAAAGAAAAAAAAATAAAAATCAAACTCTTTTATTTTCCTTTAAAAAAATACGTATTTGCAGTCATGTGATAGTTATCATAGTTGTTACCAGTTTACATGGTTCCAAGAAAGTACACAGTGCTCCAGGTTAAATATTTAAGATAATTTAGGGTATGAATGGCCACTTAATAATTTCTGAATTAGAAATGCTATTCATCAGGGTGTGCAAAAAAAATTTGCAAGTTAGCAATTAATGCTGAAGTGGTATAGTTTAAGTAGCATAATAGATACATTAAACTTTTGGTCATGATTAACTGTATACAAAACATAACAGTATTAAAATACATTATTTTCATAAAAATACCGTTGTGACACTTAATATCTAAATAAGACATTTTTAGAAAGATGATATGAAATATTTGTTATAGAAAAGCACATTCTTATAGCAGGATTATGTCATAAGTTTTTAAAAATTCTATCCAAGCACTTAAAAGCAGAGTGGTTTTTTTTACAACTGTGATCCATTTGTCATATAAAAGTATATGCTGTGTGTACACTATAATATTATGTTTATTCTATTTGAAACTGGTCAAAGTACAACACTGCATGTGGAGCAGCTGAGTTCTTATATACCACTGAAACTTGTTCAAGAAGATAAACATCACATTCTTGTTGCTTAATATGCAAGAGGAAATTACTCTTTATGCATGTCTGCTATATGCATATACTGAGAATAATTTCATGCTACAGTCGTTTCTTGCCACAGTCTGACCTGTCCAGAGGCTTTTCTCAGCTGAAGCAGCATCTTCTCCCTCCAGCCCCTCCACCTCCTCAAACACCCGACTGGTGTAAGCCAAAACCAATAAAGTTAAAAGTTATAAAAGGAGCTGAACTCCTATGATCTCCACTCAATCAGACTGTGTATCAGCCGACTCTACTGAAACCACCCATTTTAAAATTCTCATTAGAACTCCACTGTGTTGAATTCCTGTGATGAACACTGCATGTTTACATTTACACGAGTGATCCACTTGAAATCCTCGATGTCAGCAGTTTAAAACCGTGAATTAGTACACAATTACTTTATTTAAGGCATGTAAGAGCACCCTAATTAACAGAAATTAAATAAAAGAGAATTCCCTTCAGGAAATTTTTTTCAGCTGCCTTCTTTCAAGATGCTAAATTAATATCATTTTGGAAAGATGGTAAGGAGGAGAAAGGAAAACAGTTAAGAAGCGATCTGATTATTTCAGTTGTTCCTGAAAGAGTTTTGAAAGCAATGATTTACCAGTAAAATACCTCAACTATAAGGCATTCTGGTCAATCACATGTCAGTTGGAGTTATCACTAGATAAAAACTAAAAGAAAAAAAAGAAAGAAAGAATAACCAGATACTACATCAACAGGACAGTACAGGATCAATATTGCTCACCCCTGAGTTAACAGGATTGGGTATAGCAGCACCAATGGAAAAACATTCTGCAATGCCAGCACTGCACTGTGGTCCTATACTGTGGTACAGCTTCATATGCCCACAGATTATTCTTTAAGAGCACTTATTTCAAACATTATTAGACACAGGAATCCCTTTAGTTGCATTGGTATTTAAGTGGAAAAAACAGTGAAAATAGTAAAATGGGCTATACTATTAGTACAGTCCATTGTAGTGTTAATGTACTGCTTACAGCTGTGGTCCAAACCTGGTAAGCCACTGTCTTCTGTGAGACTACTTGCCTTTTGGTTTTCTGCACCAAAAAAGCCCAGCAGAAATCATGTTGTGCCAGTTTTGAGCAAGATGTCCTGCAAGTCATCTGGAAGTGCTAATATGATGTCATTGATGTGTGTCTGCAGCTTCTCCAGGGTGTCGGTTTTCACAGGAAGATGTTCTCTGTTAGCCTGCAACTGCAGAGGTACCAGAAAACATGATTTCTACTAAAAATGCAACTTCACCTTAAGACACATCAAAGTGATATATTAGAAAATCTGGCAAATGGATTCCTCATTTGCTTTGGACAACAGCAGGTTTCCTCAACAACCACACGACAGCATCAGCAACACTGATTTTGGCTTTCAAGAAAAAAAAAATTTTTTTTGGTTTTTTGGACTTCTTCCTCCCTGAGGATTCAGATCAGTCAGAGAGTTCCCATGAGTTTTAATTACCAGCAATACATTGCTTCCAACATGGCCAGATGATGTTGGGGAGCCAACTAACTTTTCAGGCATGGCTCAAATTAACTGTTTTTCTTTTAAAACCCTGAATGTCTGATTCCTTAAGCTACCTAGATCATGATGAATATTTTCATTTAAGTCCTTGCAAAAACAACTACATAATGCTTCTAGGTATTTAAGTCATATTCAATTCAGTTACTTACCAGTTTATTTTTTAACTTCAAGACAAGATCCACTGTTTCTACTTCAGTGTGCTTCTGACTCCAAAAAACCAAGTTCTAAAATAAGAAAAATTAAGCATTGAAATATTTATGGCAACATATGTAATTTCAAAAGTAGTATTAATTTACACCTACTGTTCAGAATAAGTCTCTTTCTTATTCCCGTGCCATTTGCTAAACTCATTTTACTCATGTCCTGTCTTTACTGTGACTTGCAAAATCTGCTTTATTTGTATGTTTGCCCAGTACTTGGCCTAAGAACAAACTTGCACATGAACACAATACAAATAAATTAAAGGGAAAAAAAAATCTTGCCCAACAGGCTTAGTTTGAAAAAGAGCACCTACAATTCAAAATAGCAGTGAATGATTACCAAATCAGATCTGCCAGCACAATGAAATATTAAAAGTAGTGTAAGGCAGGGCATTAAAGGAGATCACAGCCAATAACTAGTAAGATACAATCTACAATCAAGTGAGTTTTCTTATGGAAGTTCTGTTCCCTTATCCCTTTACTATTCACCTAACAAAGATATTTGCTCATGCAGAGGAAAGATGTTAACACTTGGATCAAAAGAAAAAGCAATGAGGAGCAGAATCAGTAATAAATTTGTGACACATTTCCTTTTCTTTGATTAAGTTAATGTCAAGTATAATTGGATAGAATCTAAGTTATATAATTGACCTAGCTATTGCCCTGCAAATTATTTGGGCTGCTCTATTTGAACAATCTGTTTGGGTTTGCTACAAGGTACTGTTTGGGAATTGACAGGGCAAGGGATAAAAACAAATGGCTTTTCAAAAATAATCAGAGCAATTTTTTTGTTTGTTTACAAAGTGTGGCATAGCCTTACTTTTTTTTTGTTCTTCCTATTCCCTCTCTAGCTGTACAATGTCTTCTCCTTTTGCAATTCATTTCTTTAGCAGCTGTTCCAACTCAAATTATACTGATACCCACTTCAGCTTCTTCATTAAAGAATGGATCTTACAACATAGGAACATTTGTTTGGCATTTTGTTATAAATCAACAAAAAGATTTCACTTCTCAGCTTCCAATTACTATAGGTCAGTTTTAGGCTTATTTACTAACCATATCTAATTAGTCACCAACTTTCTGTGGTATTCACTGGTTTTATACCTTCAAAGCTACAAACTATATCACAACTGAAAGTGTCAAGTGAGATGCCAGAGACAGAAGCTGAATGAAATAATATTATCAAATAAGAGGAAAAAGCTTTTTATTTTTTTGGGGGTGTGTGTGTATTCAAAATGTAACAAAACAAAAAAGTACTAAAGATATGTTTTTACAAATGATGACAGTTGTTGTAACAAGTGAACTGTCTTTTGTATTGCTCTCTCTTGCTATGTTAGTTCTACCTTGTCCTTGGTGAACAAGATCATGTTCTGCTAGACTAAACTGTCAACATTTTCATGTTCAACCTATGAAAACAGGAGTAAAACTGACTTGTGAGAGAATATATTTTTATTAAAAGATGATAAACGTAATCATAAGCACACATTTTTCTAACCTCATTACAGAGTGCTTCTAAATGAAGGGCCTCCAACTTCTGTGTCATTTCTTTCTGCCGGCTCCTAAACCAACCGTCGAAGTTTGGCGATTTCAAAAAATGCCTGGTAAAACACCAAAGCAAAATACAATTTAGATTTTAAGGACAATTTGGTAACACTGTTTTCGACATCATCAAATTTGAAGTAATTATATTTAGGAAACCATTAACAGGTTACAGAGAAACACATTTAAGTGAGTAAAGTATATTAAGCACTATCAATTCCTATCAAAGCATACATTATAAAAGAAAGTCTTATTAAAATCAATACTAATCATAAATTTGCTCAGGAAAAGACCATTCATATTACTGATCTATTTTCATTTATATAATTTTTTTTGCTGCTGAAAGAAATGACCTGTAAAGTCCTATCCAGTCTCCTTTTAAACCTGAGGTGAGCTGTGGTCCTGCTTTTTCCAGTGTCTTCATGAAGTCTTCTTGGCTAAACTGCCTCAGCTGTGGTGGACTCTATGGAAAGGAAAAAAAACAATTACCATACCGTAACTTTTCTCTAATCACCAATTTCCAGCTCATTCAAATGGTATTTCCTTACCTTCCATGGTGATATGCATTTCTGCAGAGGCATTAGGCTTGCCACATAACGTTCCTGGGGAAAGGAAAAGGAAAGGTTGTTTGCATAACCAGTATTAAAGATACACAGACCACGTGTGTGTTTACTCATTGCTTGTGACCACAGCATTTTCTCTGCTGAGTATTGGTACAGGGTGGGGTTGTGCATATTCACCACATAAGAAGACAAGAGGAACTTATCTAATACTGATTGCATTTCCCAACTTCATGTCAGCAAGGTTCAAGAAGGACATGGGGCAAAGGAGGACAGGAAGCAAACATGTACATGGAATATCTATATCCTGAACTTCAGCCACAGAGTAAACAATCTCTCTTTTCATTGGTGACAGTGCCTAGGTACCTTCATATCATGGGTTATTCCAAAGTGTAATCCCAGTTTGTATCAAGTGTTTGGAAGTGATTTTCAGGGTCTCTCATACAAGCATTAGCTCTAGAACTAACCCACAGATGCTGTGGGCATCTCTGCTGTAGCAAGGCTTGGCACAGGCATGGCCAGAGCCCCAACGTGTCCAACCCACAGGGAGAGGGGCCACTGCTGAAGCATCAGGTGTAACAACAGGAGGCAGCTCTGCCTCACTGGCTCACACAGGCAGATCTGCACAAACTGATACACATTTCCAAGTGTTTGTAAGCACTTGGCCATACATTTTGATCTGTGAACATAATTAGTTTTGATAACATTATGACAAGTCTAGTTCTATCTTTTGAAGAAACAAAGGACAGCTCCCCACATACTTTTCCTGTTGCAGAGAATGTGAAGGGTGATCTCACCCTGTAAACTAAGACTTATGACAGAACATGCTTTAGGTTCCTCGCTTGAAGTGACAAGGTGCAGGGAGGAAGCCGGGGAAAGGTTTTAGATTCACACTATGTGTCCATTCGGTCTCAAAAGAACAGGAGAGAAAGATGAATTTTAAAGAAAAGCTCCTCTTATCTTGAACACCCAAGGACAAACAAGTCTCTAGAGATATTCCAATTCTTCCAAACAGAAACTGGACCTGATCATGCCTGCTGTAAAATGATGAAACACTCAGGTCATTCACAAAACATGTTCTGAGGGTACACAGTGCCCCACTGTCCAGCTCACTAATGAAGGATGTTGAGCAGTACTGGATTCAGTGTTGACCCCAGGGATACACTGCTAGTTACTGGATAGTTACTGGACTTAGTCAGTCAGGGTAACACCAAAAAAGCTATTCTATATTACCTATGTAAAAACCCCATTAGTCTAAGAACTCACTAATGGAATAATGAAACTTTCTGTCAATTCCAAAAAGTAGCGCCGAAGAATCACACTCTGTGCTTCTGTTGGACGTTTCTGTTGAACTCCCTTAAAAAAAAAGAAAAATCACAGCCTGTTACTCCAAAACACGTAGGTAGTTGTGGTGGGTTTCTTTTTTATCAATACTTATTCCAGTGTTTCTGTATTCATTTGCTATAATCCCACACATGGGACCTCCCACCTTGAACAAGGAAAGGAAATTAATAGCTTCAAGTCCTTTTGTACTCATCTTTTCAATTGTTGATTTTTTATTTTCATGTAAAGAAATTCAAGGAAAGAAAAGTTTCTATAAACAAGGATTTGCAAAGCAGTTAAAACTTGGAAGCTCTGATTCTTACACACCTCATGCATGAGATTTCTCGACCAAAGAGATGAGAGGTGAAGGGGGCTGGCAGAGGGTGGAAAACCCAAAGCAGACGAACTGATAATCCCTTCAATCCACTAAATTATTAAGCTAACTTTTTGAGTCCTAACATATTGTTATGGAAGCTGCTAACAAGGCAGCAGCCCTTCTACAATGAGGGTGTATATCCAGCTATACTGCTACGAACTGGGGCAAAGGAACTGGAATCCAGTTTCATTTCAGTTACACAAAGTGCTTCCTTAAATGAAAGCACTGTACAACAGTACACAAAATACACAACCCAGTTACCCTTAAGAAGACATTTACAGTATTACCTTTTGCAACTGTTTAACAATTTCTTCATCTTTGTTCAAGTATGGCTTGTAGGAGGTATAAACACCTGAGGAAAAAAAGCAGCCTATAGCCAAAGGAGAAACGGGGTATGCTTTTTAAAATTAAAATACTGGTAATTTAACTCTGAAGTTATTACCAGGTTTGGAGTCCAAAGTTTTTAGGTTCTTCAGTTTCTTCACTTTCACCTGCTTTGGAACTTCACCTGCCAAAACATATAAAGACACCTTGCTTGAAATCTCCATCTCTATTACTAGATACTACAGCTAATGTGCTATACATGGCACTGACTTTTAGAAATGGGTACTTTCACTTAGAAGACAATCTAATATTGTAAGAAACATTAGAAACATTGACAAGAATCCGAGTATATATCCAGAAATGTCTGGCAAACACATGAACAGGAGCACATAGACTTTTCCTTGTTGAAAATAACAACAACAAAAAAACCTACCCAAAAATCAACTAAACAAAAAAAAACCCCAAAAGCATGACCTTCTAAACCCAGCAGCCAAATAAACTTACTGATATACAGTAGTGAATTATTATTTCATTAATTTAATATTTTTATTCCATCTTCCTTTGTTCCCCTTAACGCAAATGCTTTTGGGAACAAACCTTTTGCACCTTGGTCAAAATAAAAATTGTATGTAAGAAATTAAATCAGTTGCCAGGGATTAAATGTTGTAAAAATGAATTTATGTCTCCTTTACTATGGGCCAAAGTAAAGGCTTTTGTTGTGTTTTTCCAATTTATCCTTCTCCATCCAGAAGACCCTAAACCCTGTTAACAGTCCTGCAGCCTCAGCAGAACCTTCTCTTAAATCTATTTGGATGCTCGACTTCAGAGGAGATAACAGTATAAATTGCTATTGAAACTGCAGAGTGGGGAGAAAAGGAAAAAAAAAAAAGAACAAAAAATAATCAGAAACCCTCTCTTTGTCCCTAAAGAAATAGAATATAAATTTTTAAAGTCAGATCAGACAGATACATCTCTACAAGTTTCTGACTAAGCATTTCCCATAGCTGCACCAAAGCTTTAGAATTTCATACTTGAAACTGTATATCAAATTTGAAGGCAACCTCTGTATATGGCTTTGCAGAGTTTAATTTTTTAATTAGGATTCTATTTTCCAAACTTGAACTACACAGCAGCTAAGTAACTCCTCCTGAGACCCCTGACAAACCCCTACAGGTATTCTCACCGTGGACAGGCACGATATTTTAAAGTAAAGCAAAACTTTGCCTAATTATATTGAACACAGCACATAATTCTTAATTAATTTGTTGTATTCAGAAATCAAACTTAAGTTATTTAACAAAAATTAATGTTATGATGTTTTATCTTAACTGCATATTTATGCATTGCCACTGTCAGAACAGAAGAGTGAAGCTGTCGCATCAGACAGATACTCCCAGGAATTTCATACAATAAATAGAATAGTGTGGTATTTTACTACAGGCTGGCGACTGACATGTTATCCAAAGAGTACATGAAAATTCTACTCAATCATGTAAGGAAATCATTCAACTTGAACAATTAATAATTACTGGAATGCTGCCAGATTAGAAATATATTATCAAAACACTGTCAACAAACAACTTTTTATGTTACTGTAACATTCGAACTTAGTTTTCACGTGGGTCTTACATTCCGTGCTGGCTGTGACTGATTTATTCTACTAAAATTAACATCAGTAATATGTCTCTCATTTTAATACCTTATTGGCAGAGAGACAAAATCAGGACTGTGTGAAAGGTAAAACATTACTACTAATGACTATCACCACCTTTTGCATTTAATATATGAGATTTGACAAGACAAGACATAGAGCGCTCAAGAGTCTAATTTCACTTGACAGATTTACACCTATGACAATTTAGTTAGTATTAAGCTAAATTAATGGGACTAATTTACATGTTTGTAAATAAATAAGCCCACAGTTAGATCCTATTGCACAGGATTGTAGAAGATATTTATACTTTACCTGGAAGTTTAATATCTCCAATTCGGATAATGTGAGGCCAGTGCTGAAGTGTTTTAGCAAAAAAGGGATTTGTCACCCCTAGAATGACAGAGGGCCTAGAAAAGTAAGGACAGTGTTTAAAATATGACAGCAAGAGCTTCTGTCTTAATGAATACAAAAGGTCAACAGAAGCACCAAATTGTATCAGTTTCTTTTCTTGCTTGTCACTGACTCCACCTTGCCCAGAAAAATCACTTCTTTTGAGTCCTTCTGTCCAAGTATGTTCAGCTCAAAACATTTTAATCCCCACTCATAGTTTTCCCCACTCATTTGAATTGACTTTGTTTTTTTGCTGTCTCTATAATCCCCTTAAACTTGTTTGATGTATTTAAATTCATTTTGACTTGCAAATGTTCATTATTTTCTCGGGTCATCATAGGTGATTTACAATCTCTCTTCCAAAACAATAAAGATCAGTGTTCATATAAAGACTTCACACATTCTTTTGTTTTAGTCTGAAAAATCAATTTATGATGTTTTATCTTATGTTCTTCTCATTGCCATGTCACAAGAATCAACACTAAAAAAACGAGGAATAAAAGAACCCAAAAAATAGGCATTCCTTTTTCCCTACTAAGGGGTCAAGTCTAGCCCAACTGAAATATTTAATGTTCTCATGCCTATTTTGTGGGAACCAAAATGCAAGTTTCACACAGAATTAGTTTGGACCAATGCACACAAATAGACATTCTTTTACTAACTGGAAGTTGAAAGCTCAGGAGTTCAAGTAAGGCCTTCATTTACACACACTAAAATAATAACTCTCCAGGCCAACATAAACTAGTAGCAAATCATGAGGAATCTTTTTTCAGTACTACTGGTAATAAAATAGTAAGACTTGGTAAGCTACTTGGGTCACTTTTAGGAGCCTTACTTTGTCATATTTACCAGAACCAATTCTGATTGTAAACCACTAAAGTAATTTCTGAAAAGACACAATAAATCAAAACATCGAGACGAAAAACAGACCCGTGCTCACCTCTCACTAAAGGTAATAAAATACACAGAATCTCCATCATCTGGATTCTTCCCCTTCTTAGAGCCACTGCTTAAAAAACCTATTTCCTACCTTACCAAATTTTTGTTTTCCATAAGAAAGCCAGAGCAATTCCAGCTCTGTTTCAAATACTAACATACAGACTGATCAACCTTTCTATTTTGCTACAGAGGAGAGGATGCAATTTTGAAACATAGGTTACTGAAGTTTAACCAAATTCTTCTTGGAATTATTTTTAGAAACTAAATTACATACTGCATAACCATTCCCATGGAACACCATCTGAAACATATTGCCTGTGTTTATGTGTTTTTCCACTGCTCTATCTCTGGCAATACATCCGTTTAGAGGAAAAATACAGTAAGAAAAACAAAACAAAAAATCCAAACCAACAACCTCTGCCTGTTCTGACATTAGAAGAAATTTATTTACAAAAAGATCAGTGAATCTAATCAAGCTACATTTAAATAACATATAATAAGAAATATTGAAAGTGTACGTTCTCACAATAAGAGCAGAATTTAAAAAAAATAAAGAGGAAAATGTGTTCTTAAAGTAGTTTTAAACATCAGTGGTTTTGGACATTCACGCTCTTAAAAATAATCTTAATATCTGAATTATTTACAGTATTATTCTAACAAATTCAGTGAAGAGATATTTAATTTTTAAGCTGTCTCAACTAGGACACCACTGAATTAACTCTACAAAGCAGCCATATGGATGTTGAATTAGTCACTTTGATTAGCAGTTGATTAAAGATGAAAACTATTACCCAAATCTCCCAAAGAGATAGTCTGGAGTTGGTGTTATACAGAAAAACTCTTGCAGAAAAGCAAAAACTTTTATTGTTTTCATATTTGCAGTTTTACTTATTCTGTAGACAAATATCTCATGAAGCTCAAGAGGAGTTTAATTATGGCATTGTTTCATAACTTCTTTTGTCCTATCTAACTGGAGTCAAAACTTAAATCAGGTAATAACTGCACTCTGCAAGATAAATCTTATTAAGAAAGGGAGTCTAAACATAATTAATGACAGAAGTGAAGAATAGTTAAGCAGTATTTGAACACAAATTTATGGTTACAAGTGGCTTTGAGCAACATCTTCACAACAGACTTTGATTCACTTACGGAGCTTGTGTGCGAGTCGTGTACTCTTTGAATTCACTGTCGTGTATGGTGAAGTACGGCCTGAAATCACTGCAGTACTTCAGTGGGGAAATGCAGCTGCAAGGCAGAAAGAGGATAAGCTGTCTGTATGTATTCAGTGCAAAATTTCATGTAAGACAAAAGCAAATCTCAAATTTGCAGTGCTTTATTACACTGATCAAATGAAGGTCCGCTCGGCTGGAATCTTACCTGACTCACTTAGTCATTAGTTGGAAGCTCCACTGCACTTACCTAACAAGGGCCAACACGGTTTCTGAAGATTCTGATGGTGATGGTGCCATCACAACAAGTGGTTCTCCCAGCAGCACCAGCTCCCAGAGCATCTGAATGTGAAAGAACACCGGGCAGAAACACCTAAAACCAGATGGAGGTGTTTTAATTCACTTGACATAATAAAAGACCTATTTCTTCCAGTTAAGAACTGGATAAAAATGAAGTTTGCAATAGTACTTAATAGTAATTTGAAAAACATAAAATACTTCTGTAAAATGGAACATTTAATGAACTTGCTTATTTACTGCAGTTTCAGCCTGCATACTGCCCAAACTGTGTTTTAGCTAACTTTACAGAAAAAGAATATTAAAACCAATACTGACAAATGTTGGCTTGCAAACCATGAGACATGTGTCAAAGTACCATCAGAAAACTTTGACTTGTGGGAATTCACAGCTAGGAATCAATCAGTTCAAGCTCCTACCTGAAAAGATCCACTTCATGGACAGTCGGCAAAGCCATGGAGATCTGAGCATCTGCCTAAAAGACATCGCAATGCTTGTTTTTTAGTCATCAGAATACCTAGGTATTAAATGAAATGGTTTCCCTTAAATGCTTACAGACAGCACATGGTATATATCCTAATTATTTACACTGCTCCTCTATTGCAGTCAGTATATACTATGTTATCTCCACAAGTAACTATTTTTGTGTGCTAAAAGCAGGATTTCGCCTAAGACACACACAAAACCCAATTACAGGCATGTAACTTTCAGTCCAGAAAAGATATAAAATATTGAAGCTGTTTCAAACACCAGTTACACAGCACATGAAGGCACAGATGGACTTGTTTTATAACCATCTTCTATGACTAAAGACTCTTAATTCTGTTTTCATCCTCAATCCCCCCCCCCAAACACTAAAAGGATGATCAAATTAGTAATTTTATCAGCCAACTACCCTCTTCCAGGACCTGGACATCCTTCCCTACTTGGGGTAACTGGCTTAGAATATCTTTTCTATGAAGAATCCAACTTGACTCCTCCATTCAAAGTTTCAAAGACTGTGGATTTCAATATTATCAAATATATGATGACTTGCTACCAATCTCTATGAGCAAGTTTAAAGTAAAAGAATGAAAGCAGATCTTTAGCTTTGTCTGGAGTTATGTACAATATCAGTATCTAATCTCTACCTGGTGCATATTCTGTACTATCGGTGTTGTTCCGGGCTTGTCACGATATGTTGGGATCCGCAACTTGGAAAGAAAAAGAAAGATTTATTTTCCCTTGTATCGGATTCAGCAGACACTTCAAATGCTGACTTAGAGACAAGTTGTAACATTTAAAGAGGATATACTACAGTATGATGCTTATTTACTCCACAGAACTTCCACCTACAGAATTTCCAGTTGAAAACTGAGTAACAGAATATGCAAATAACACTCCAGTTAAAAAAAACTCTTGGTAACATTAGTCACAACTATTACTGTAATTTCAATAAAAAACCATTTAAATGTTGAAAAGAATGGTCTGAACTAAGGTCATGAGGTTTTAAGATGGCACAGAATTATTTTCAGAGAAAAATCTTCTCCTAAAACATCAGACATCTTTGTTGGGAGTGAGGCAGAATCCAAATAGTCTGAACGTAAGTATATTTTTCTGACTTTAGTTTGCATCTCTAAGTCTCGAGAACTACAGATTTCATCATACTGGAAGTTGATGTGCACATATGGATGTAATTTATACAGAACAATTAAAACTGTCCAAGCAGCATAATAAAACAGGGATGTATCACTGGACAGTAATTATGACTTTATTCAGTTTAGGAATGCAATGTCAGCTCTCACGGGTAAGATTTATTGATGACATAAATGCAGGCAATACCCAAACAAGACATATCTGACCCTCATCATCCAGCAACAAGAACACTGCTTTATTAAACCTGTGTTTTCAGAACAGCCTCAGAAACTTCTCCTTCCTCTCCCCAGTGATGCACACACATCTTGCCGTAAACTTGAGAGTATCTGCTCAGAACGTGCTTCTGGTTGCAAACTCCAGTTCCATCAAATCCATTTAACTGCATTTCATATGAAGACACTATGGCTCCCAGAGGCCTAGTCCTTAGCCACCATTTAAACACTACCATTCTTCCCTCTGCACTAGATACAACTCCTTTAATAGCTTTCTTCAGACATATTTCACTTTCATTGAAAATTATCAACAGCACAAGAAATTAATTGCTGGTGTGTGGGTCAAAAAAGGTTTTTACTTGTGAATCTTCAAGAAGAAGAATGATTTTCATCAATATATTTAATTTGCTTGACTGGAATTTAATTCTCAGTATTTTCAAGTGTTACTTTATGGTTGATTTGACAAATATAATTAGCACTAAAGTCTCCTAGAATGCAAATTCCAGTGGGATAATATAGACACTACAATTAGTAGTTGTATTGAAATATGGCTTTTTAATATCTACAGAAATTAAATATTAACCTAAGCACGATAAAAGATCCTCCCCTCCTCTCCCCAGTCAAGGCACCTAATCAAGATCTCCCAGACCTTCACTCTGAGTGCAGTAAACATCTATTCCTGTTTGGAAGCCTGAGACACTGAAAGCAAGGCACAGTACAATAGGACCTGGACAGTAAAAGGTGGGGAAAACACCCTCAGAGAACCACAAGTGCAGGAGTACTTACCTTCATTATAACACCCATAATAGGCAACTGCAGAACTTTCCCTGGAACTGGTGGTGGCCAACGATCAACATCGCTACAAACTGAAAGGAAAAACAAGTATCATTTATAACAGTTTATATCATGTATAACCCATGATCACAAAGTCACCTTTGTGCACGTTGCAATTTTAAATTAGTGCTAATAGTCCACATCAGTTCTACTTGTCTCCTGATCACACTAAACAAGTTTTACAGCCTTTGAGACATTCTTTCTGTATTATTCCATTAGAACTACAAAGTTTGTCATTTCAAGCAAACAGTATCCTCTGGTCTTTCGTTTTTTTGTAGCCATGAGACTTGCAATTGGTTGAAGAAATGTTACATGAGAAACCGTGAAAGTACATATTGGGAAACTTAAAAAAGAACACAGCCCTTTATGTACATTAGCTATTGCAGAATAGATGAACACAAGCACTTAAGAGAAAAGCTAGTTTACAACTTGGATAGAGAGTTTTTCAGCATTAACTTGCAAACCATTCTGAATATTACTCCTAAATCTAGTTTTCTGCGGAGCTTATTTTGCTCATAACCTGTCAAGAAAATAGAAGATTAAAAAAATACAATTCCTTCATGGTTTCCACAAATTGCTGCCCAGTGAAAGCACAAAGACATGAACATTGTACAAAGAACACAGCACTCCCAGGCAAAGAGCAAATAACTTTTCCATTTGGCCCTCTCTGGCTCTTACAGCTCTGCAGTAAGGCTGAGGCACCTGCTATCAGTGCTGCTCTGTTGCTTTTTCCATTTGGTCAAAAAAACAAAACAAACAAATCACACACACAAAAAAAAGCCTCAAGCAAGATGACATTTGTACAGTGGTTTAGCAAAAGTTGTCAGACTACCCGAAAGGACTTGCTTTGTGAAAAGAACAAACTGAGGATTGGCATCAGTGACTTGTGCTCAGCAGCTGGTCCTGATACAAACACAACCCTAGATGTGTTTTAGGAAGGACCTTCAATTCTCCCACAGAGGATGCAAAATTAGATTAGCTCTGTTCAATGATCTAGAAATCAAGCTAGTTTGTTAAAATTTCAATCCTCTACCCTGCAAGAAGACAAAGCCCCAAACTAGAACATGATAGTGTTGTTTGTTATTTCTCCAGAAAAAGTACGTGACAGTGTAAGAGCTCCTCTAGAACAACATCACAGGACCACTACCTGCTTCCAGGAAAGCTTCACTTTTTTCAAAATACTCTGGTGCTATTTGCTTAAGCATGGTGCGGAAGAGATGGACATAAGGCAGCTTGCTGATGAGGACCAGAGACTGGAATAAAGAGGAACAAAACAAAAACAGGATTTCAAGTTAATGTTTTCCCTCAGTTCTACAGCAGCTTTGCTGGTTACCCTCAGAGGATGTCAAGTGTGACTTTTCCCACACATGCAAGCCAACCACAATTTTGACTACAGGCAACTGTAAACAAACAACTCCCTATAGTTACCAACTTTTTGTTTTTAAACACACACAGAAAACCATCTGTTCTGACAGTGGAGCTGGAACGTAGCATAGCTGTTGTCAAATTAGACCAACTTACTATAAACCACCAATTAACTTAGAAAGCAAGACACCTTTCCTGTTCCTCTGAGATCACTGAAAAATAATTAATTTCCAAATAAATGTTTTCCTAAAAGAATTGGAATTACCTTCTGGAAATAGCCCCTTTTTAATGACTTGTCACGAACTTGTCTGAAATACACATAGCCATAGTAATATGCTGAATCCTTCTGCAAAAGAAAGGAAAGAATACAATACAACCACCTGATACTCTCCTCCTTTCTGAAGCATTCAATGTACAGTTCAAAAGCATATTTCCCTCCAAGCTCCAAAGTTGATTAGATACAATAAACTAGAACGCTTACTCTGTTTATTGGCATTATTTTTTATTAAGTACTTCAAAGAGAAAACACCAGTGTGTGAAAACAGCTGTGCTTTCTGGCTTTACTGTTTTTATATCTACATTCTCCTGACACACCATGAAACAAAAATAGAAATAACTTCCTGAGGAATAAATCAACATTTATAATTCTTCAAAGCAGCACTAAAAAGATTTTAGCAGTTAAAAACCTTAAAGCCCCGACTTGAAAAGATATAACCTAGTCTTTCAATGTATTGGTTTTATTAAAGATTCTTGAAGTATCAAGGAAGTACATTAACAATTCAAAGAAAAAACACCAGCTTCATCCTTCCTACAAACAGGAATTAAAGTATTTGACTCATAAACAGATGAGTTTGAGGATCAGACTCCCACTAGCATAGCTAAAGGCCTCAATATTCCTTATGAATATGAGGAGAACAACTTTTTGGCCACTATCTCTTTTAGATAACTGCTCCAACCTTCCAAAAATTAAGTGTGGAAATGGAGAGACAGCTCAAGTTTGTTGGATTTTTTTTTTTAAATTAAGTTACAAAGCACTTCAGATTTCCACAACAGTAATGGGTTTTACAGTTTGATCTACAGGTTTCTAATCAATAACGAAATAAGTCTGGTCTTCAATTTAACTCTCCTTGCAGTCCAAAATTCATAGTAATAAAACTTAAAGAACAGCTAGTGAAACTTATTATTATTATTATGATACTTATACTAATATCCTACAGCAAATATTTTCTGAGTTTTGACTTTCAGGACTTCCAGTTCAGAGATTTTGCTTTTCAAGCATTAAAGGTGATGACCCACAAATTAACATTACCCAAAAGAAATTAACTTCATTTTTTCTTATTTCCAACCTTTAAGTAAACTGGTAGATCTCTATCCAATTGGTCCAGAAAACAACAAAATGAGACCTTCCTTCCAGGAGACCGTCGAAATCTAAAACAAAACTGTGTGTCCCCAAGACAACCTACATGGGGAAGAGATAAACAACAAACACTATTCTGAGTCTGAGCCTTTAACATGAGAACTTGTTTACAGTCAATGAGGTATCAGAGTTTCTCTTCATCTATCTTGCACTGCTATTGTGACCATTTATATATTTATACTTTTATAAGTGAACAAGTTGGCATATTTGGCAACAATAAATATTCTGTCTGCAACAAGGACAAAAAAAGTCACTCTACCTCACAGGGACTGTCATGTCCTTAAATAGCTCAACTAATGGTTGTTCTCCTACTGGTAATCACCCATTTCCTTAGTCCACCTGTAGAGTTTCAATTATCTTAAGCACATGTCATTTCTCTGTTGAATGGCTGTGCTTTGACTTTTTTTTGATACCAAACAGTTCATACATCAGTCACACCATAAGAGTGCATTATGCTGATCTCCTACAAATCCATGTGCAGGTCTAGGACTCATCATTTTGGAAGCTGCAAAGCTAATTGCTGAAAACCAAGTGAAACCGAGTGTGACTTCCCAGTAATACCCCCAAGGAGTGAAGTTTCCTTTAATTTCTACCAAAATTAATTTCTTAAAAAAAGTACCAAAGTACATTGATTATTTGCAGTCTGAAAATAAAAATAAAATAAGTTTGTATCACTTATCAAAGAAGCTTTTTCCAGGTGTGGCATAGGAACTGCACAATCAGAACTTGTATCACTGATACTCTGGTGGTTGTGTCCTCTCCACTGCAAATGGAGAAGCTCCAAAAAATCTTTAGTTCAGGTAGAAGCTATATAAGCTGAAGAAAATGCTCACAGGAATAGTGATAAGGGGACTGTCAAAACCTAAAGGACACACAGGTGTATTACTCTTTCTAGCAAGGGACTGTAAGAAGTGTCTCTGCAACACAGTGGTATTAACATGAACACAGTCAACTGAAAGGCCAGCCTGTGGCAGACAGACCATCTTCACTGTAACAATATAGGTGTTCATGTAAATCACTACAAAAGAATCAATATATTATTAAACTTATAGCTACTGTTAATAGTAGTAAATTTCTAGTTTCTTCCTGGCAAAGGACATTTGTTTCTCCACATTGAATATAAACTTCGTTGGTTGCTCTGCTCTTACAAGTTTGGGACATAATTTGCAAAGACCTCCAGGAAAAAAATCATGACCTCACCACTGATGATCTGAGCTCCTCTCAGCCGTCCTGTCTTACCCCAGCCAGTGCAAACTGATTGAACAGTAAAGGCAGAGCCCCATTCTCCAGGGGACTGTTTATCAGACATAGAAGCTTGATTTCATCTTCTCCTTGAGTCTTGTACGTTGTGCTAGAGCCCTCACAGACACTCCAACCCTCGGTCAGTCACCGGCTGGGCAGGTTTAACACTGACACACTCAGAGCACCCAGGGCTGAGGCTCAGAACCTCCTGAAGCCACAGTGGGAAACTCTCAGTGGGCCAAGACAAACCAAAGGTAGCAAAACACGGTGTGATGGGACAACCATCCAATTCAAACAGGTAATGAAAGCAAGTGCTCAGCAATATGGATTCAATGATAACAAGAAAAAGCACAGCACATGCCAGTAACACAGCACCAAATATTTGCTTCAGGTTTTCAAAGCTAGTTCCCCTCATCCATAGCAAAGAAAAAAACCCCAAACTATTATAAAAACCTATACACAGAAGACCTAAAAGTTAATTACCCTTAATCATTAATATATTGAAATATCATTCAGGATATGATGTCTTCCTATTTAACAAGCTCTTCCAGAAAAGACTGGCAAATGTCTGTTCTTTCTTCAACTACCCATGCAGAGAAAGTAAAAGATAACTGTACCAGGAAACTTAGCTCAAAACCACAAAAAGTGTTATGATCTAGTAGCTGATTAAATCAATTTCCACCCCTGAGTTCATAGCCATAAGTACTGGAATACTATCTCTTTGTAGCTGTAAAAGAAAAAAGTTTAATTAATCTTTTGAGCTATGAAAATTTAAGGAAGGCTGACCTCAAATTTATTTGCAAGCTAATAACTTCCTTCACTGCTATATTACATAAAGTTTTTCCTTTTATGTTAAGGCCTACAATGAAAAAATAAATCCTAACAGATGGATACACTTCCAGCTCATTTGTGGAAGGCAGGTTTCATTCAGGTAATCCCTCTACATCATTTGAAACTTCAGTCCATCAAGAATGATCAAGAACCTATAGTTCTTAATAGGACATTAAAAAAAGTAAAAACATGGGATTTTTTTCCTGCTGAAAGTAAACATATATTCTGCCTAAAACAACTTTACTACACTCTTATTTAAAAAAAATACACAAAAAAAGTTAAAAATAAAAAAAATTAACCTTCGTTCCTAACACATGATTTTCTACCTTCAATGTATCTTTTGAAGGTTACAGGTATTTATGACTGCTAACAATGGGAGTAATAAGAAGATACAGTTAACTCATCTTCTTTTTCAATAGCAGAAGCTCCTCCTCTATTTACATACAGTATAGCAAGAACAGAAAAAATAACTTTAATGACATTAAGACAATGGAGAAAAATTAGCCAAGATATTTTGTAAAATCACATAGGAGAGAGCTCACACACATTACAAGCACACATCTGCACCACCCCATGTGACACCAGAGTTGTTCTGCTGCAGAGCATCCACAGGCACAGAGTAAGAGCAGTTACAGGCACAAGGCTGTTACTGCAGGTTTTAACTTTGTCCAGAAGTAAACAGGAAAGGAAGTGTCTGTCTTTCTGCAGTATCTTTTTGCAGGTGGTCCAGCCCATCAGCCACATGCCCCCAGTTTCTCTTTGGCAGCAGATGCAGAAGATTAAATAATAATTTAGCAAGCAGGACCACACACAGCAGCAGAAGCAGCAAGAATGGAGAAGATAGCCCAGGTTTTCCCTTCACGACTGTTCTTTCTACCTGCTTTTGAATTTAAAAGTCAGTTTGTCTGTTATAAACTTAGAAAATATACACTTAGTCCTTTATGAGAAGAGGGTTCCGTATCCTTCCAATTGCTTTATTAAATCCTTCAAATTCCATGCCTACTCTCCTCCCTACAGTGACAACACTGTTATTTTGTTTAAAAAGTGATATTAAGGTGTTCATTCTTTACTTGCCAGGTATTCTGAACCGTCTGCAAGTGTGTCATCCAGAAGGTCTTACACACTGACATTCTCGATATTTCACTTACATAAAATGCAGAAGAATCCTCAGACCTTACTGCAATGCAGTCACAGCTTTATATTTAACCTTAGCTGCAACATTTCTGTATTGTAATATTAAGATATATAAATCAGGATTTGATCTAAAGCCCAGAATACATACTGTCAAATTTTATCTTTTTTAACACAGCTTAGTCCAACAAGAGATGATTACAGTGTGAAGGAAGCACTTACCCGAATTAGAATCTGGAAAAGACAAATAGCAAATATTGGTTTTCTAAAGGGTGGGGAAAAGAAAAGAGAGCTGTTATATTTCCTGAAATTACTAAACTCAAACCAAATTATATACTTATACAGCAACCATGACTTACCTCTTTATCTGTGAGTTTGGAATGTGGAGGATATATTACCTACAGGAAGAAAGATTTATTTTATTTGAAAATCAACTGGATATAAGCAGTAAGCTTCTACTAAATATTTTTACAATTCAACACTCAAATACCTGACTTAGAATACTTTCAGTTGTAAGCTATTAATATTATGCCTCTATTCTTAATTTTATATGCTTTTAAGTTAATTGATCACCCATCTTTACAAAGTATTTTGAATGCCAGTTAGATACCATAAACATACATTTAAAAATTCAGAGTACTTGAGATTTTTGGTGCAAAAGGTCTCAGAGGAGAGCAAGATGACATCTTTTAGATTTAAGTTGTACATGCAAAATGAAGTAGATGATTCCATAGAAAGTCGACACATATTATTGTCTGAAATCTGTTGTAATGGAAAAGTTAGGTTGGAGTAATCAAAATTCAATCACAAAACAACCTCTATACTAACAGTAACTCTTGGAGGACGTCATTGGCCCCAAATAACAGTTGGGAACTGTGCAAGGTCAAGGACTACACTCGAAGTCACAGCTTTAGTAGTTATGGAAATAAATCATGTAACAAGTTTTTACAACACAGAAATCAAAAATGATGCAACACAATGAAAGAAACGGAAGCACCACCACTAAAAAAAAAAGGGGGATGTACAAAATCAGTGATTATGCAAGTAAGTGAGAAAAGAACATACAGGAAAGAGGACAAACCTGAGACACATTTCAGCTAAGAAGTTCCTCAAAAAAAAAAAACCAAACCACCTCAAAACTACTGAAATGGGTGGCTAGCTTGTAAGCAAATGAAATCTAACATAAATTCAAAGATTATATTTCAAAACAGGTTTCAGGGCTTCCAGAGATGGGAACTAGTCCAAGAGCAGTTCAATGCAGCAATGGTAGCTTAGTGTAGAGTCCTCATATTACCATACCACTAACATCCAGTTAGCTCATTTAATCTTGTTCTACAAAATGTAAGTAAATTTATCTCCTGATAATATAACACTATCCTACTCCACAGAAAACAACAAATAGACCCTCTGGCTGATCTCTGATTAAGCAGGTTTATGTCCCCTGGTCATAAAGCCTCCAATGCATTTCTTTTCCCCTCAGTCTCTCCTATCCAACGATGTCCAGCCACAAAACATTGTTCATGCAACTAAAGCTGAAAGCAGACATACAAGTGGAACACCTGCATTCTGCATGTAGCAAACTTATCACCAGCTTCTTTCCACCTCTTAATATTTTCCTTTGCTATCTTATGCTAAGCAGTACACCAAATGTAACTCCTTCAGCAGCTGAATGATGCTGAAATCATCCATGTCTAGTCAGAAGACTGGCATACAGACCAGACTTGAATTCATACTCCTTTACCTCACTAGCTCATGTATCTTCCCAGAATTTCAACTTAAACTGAAAGCTAATTCTTCTTCCTGCAGCTATGTACTGAAAAAAAAAAAAAAAAAATCAGGCCTCAGTTATGCAGACACTTTAAATTTCATTTTATGCATGCAGTCAATTAAATTAAGGGGACTGTTAACAGAAGTGTCTGCAGCCAGGCCAGAGGCTGTGCTTCCCTCAGCCACCAAGCACATCATCTGCCCAAGTCAGGGGTTATACAGAAACCCTCGTCTTTGTTGCCTACACCACCTTATAACAGCAAGAGAACAAAGCCCAGATAATCAGCACAGTATGCTGGGATTTTATTTGCATTTCTCGTGCAGCCAACAATGTGTATCAGTTATGTATTTTACATATTACAATAGCTGGCTTGGCTGAATTTTAGGCCACTGTGCCATGCATTTATGCCAACACCCCTTTAAGAAGACTGAAAGAAAGAAAAGGACACTTTCCCTGCACACCCAGAGCTTGCTACTAAATCACATGGTGAACAGGGTGAAACAGGATGTGAAACCGAGCTGAAAGATAACTCTTCTCTCCGGTTTATTTTCCAGCGCTGTGGGCTCCCTGAGCATTCCCAAAGCAGTGCCGCAGCTGTCGGTGCCCCCTGTGCATTCCCAAAGCAGCGCCACAGCTGCCTCTCCCTGTGCCCCCTGTGCATTCCCAAAGCAGCGCCACAGCTGCCTCTGCCTGTGCTCCCTGAGCATTCCCAAAGCAGCATCCCAGCTGCCTGTGCTCCCTGTGTATTCCCGAAGCAGTGTCCCAGCTGTCTCTGCCTGTTGCACAGAGGGCACAGCTGGGAGTCATTGCCACGGGCCGGATCCAGCTCGAGCTCCTGGAAAACGATTCAAACGTGTAGGGAACCTGTTCACGCAGCCCAACGAGCCGGTGAACGCTGGTAATTGTGAAGACCACTCGCATTCCCGTTACCATCACACTCTTTAAACATCTTTAACAACTACACGCCACGGAAATCAGCGTTCGTGGCATGTAAAGAAAGCCGATGATGTACTTAACACGAATCTTGGCACGCGATGAGAACCATTCCCGAGGGCCCGCTGGCAGGACAACTGGCACCGTGGGAATTGCTGTCCGAGCACAACCCGCCTCACCCGGGACAGCGGGGCCGGTTCCCCAGGGCGCTCCCCGCTCTGAGGCTCTGCACAATCACGTTTCCATCAAGCTTTTCCTGCTCCTGTGCAACGCCGGGGCCAGAGGAAGCGCCCGATTCCGGCGGGGCCCCGCCGCCGCCGCCGCCCGCCGCGGAGCCCCGCACGTACCTCCACGGCCTGGCCCAGCTCCAGGTCGAAGCCCACCACACACACGCAGTGCAGCCAGGCCGAGAAGCGGTCCCAGGGCAGCAGCGACAGGCACTGCTCGGGACCCTCCGGCTCCGCCAGCGCCGCATCCTCCGCGGCCGCCCCGGCGCCGCCCGAGCCCGGGTCGGTGTCCGGGCCCCGCTCCCGCCGCGACATGGCCCCGACCCCGGCCCCGCCGCGCGGAGCCACGTGACCGCCCCGCACCGCCCCCCGGGAGCCGCCCCGAGTGGGCGGGGCCAAGCGGGCACCGAGGGGCGGCTGAACCATTCCTGCGGGTAGGGGGGGGGGGCGGTAGGGGCGGAGCGCCCCCCAGCGGCCCGCGGGGAGGGCGGCGGAGCGGCCGCCGCTGGGCCCGGCCCGGCAGCTCCGAACGGGCACCGGGAGGGCTGTGCAGCTTCGGGGCGGCTTGAGACACAGCAACCCCGCCCCCGAGAGCCCATATGACAATATGGTTTTGCTTAATAAAGTAGCTACTTCATTGCTACTTTATGCTGTGGGAGCAGCTCTGCAGGCAGCTGACCGCAGGGACACGATCCCAGTTTTCTATTCCTCCTCGGCAGGTCAGTGGCAGCCCCTGGCTGGGGACTAGGTGGTCGCTAAGGAATTAACAGGCATAGCTACATCATATCCTACACAACGCTGAACACCATTCAGGAGTCAGGTGGAAATACCCCACAGGCTGAGGCCCGAGCGACATCGCCCTCACAGGAAATTGGGATAAATAAAAAAAGCATCCAAATCTCTTAAAACCTCTCTTAGCGCCTTAGCCAAAATCCAAGCTCTTTATTTAATAATGTAAGAGCTTTCAAATACTCCTTTAGCACTGTCCATCTCCCATTTCTATTTAATTAGGAAACATTTTGTAGAGTTTAAAGTGCTAAGTAGCTACTTTATTAGACAAAAACACTCCCCTCCTCCTGACCTGTACCTGTTATTATTTAGTTACTCACACCAGACTTCTGGTTGACTGCTACTAGCACAGTCTCGGCAGCAGTAGATGCAGATGTGCTGCTTGCCTGAATCACTACAGGCCAGGTTTTCTTCCGGATAGGAGTTGCAAATATTAAAACTGAGATACCACATCTATACACACTTAAAATTTATGACTCTTTAGATGCACTGTTTCCTTAAGACCCATTAACATAATTTGTTTATCTATCAAGACCAAACTGCTAGAAACTAAAGTACGCTTTGATCGTTAGAGTAATTTTCTAGACAAAGGAGGAACAAACATTTAACTCAGACAAAATTATAATACACGAAATTATTGTGGTAATAATTTAAGATATAGCGGCCTTCAGTTATCAGAAGCCATTAGTGGCAAAGTGGATGTCAGATAGTAAGATAGGAATGGGGTTCTACAGTGCAGCCTGGGCAGGGCTGTACAGGAAGGCTCTCTCTGTCTGTAGCTGCTTCAGGTATTTTATCATGATGCCACGTAAGACTCACACATTTTTCAAGTAGTTAACTCCTGGGTTCTGTAAAAGGTCACTACTCAAAAAAAGACATGACTAAGACTGAGCTTCATCAAGTTAAACTCAGCACAATGATTCTGCAGTGGTGTTTCATTTGCTATTTCTATTTAAGAGCTGAAATAGGGCCCGGCCAAAAGCTTTATCACTTAGTTTAAGGAAAGATATCATCTCTCTGCTTCTTACAAGCCTTCCCTTGTTTATATTTTTATACTTTTCCTTGTTTACATTCTTGCTGTCATGGCCAAAATAAAAGTTTAGCTGTTATTACCATGCACCCCTTTTAGTTTTTGCTGGCCTCTATTTGTAAGTTTTCACGTGAATAAAAAGTACAAATGTATATAAGTAAAATAATAAGAACAAAAAACTTAGTAAGAGTTGTATGCTCTGCTCATTTTATTAAACAAGAACAAATAAATTAATTTCATTTGATGCTTAACAAATAATCTTTTGGCAGGATAAAGTTAAGAGAATAGAGACACAGTCTTTGATAAAAGAGTCACCGAAAAAGAGAGGATTCTCATCTACTGGAGATATTCCCAATTAACAGGGAAACACTAGTTCAGGAAGATTTTCACCTAGGCATTTCAAATCCATTTTAGTTTTCATTAAATGTGATTATCTTCCTCAGTTGAGAAAGAATGTCTGTTGTTTAAGAAATAGAATAAAAATATTTCTGCATTTATTTCAAGTATTGTAACATAGAAACAACTGAGACTGCTTTCTCCTGCAAGAAGTGTTATCAGTGGAGGATAAAATAGACTTCAAAGCTCGGAACCTATAAAATGAGAACGCTTAGCTACAACTTGCAATACTGACTCATGAAATAGCAGGGCTCTGCATATGGAATGTGCCCTTAGAAATCTCCATGAACTCTGTCTTGTTTTGCAGAAATGCAGCGATCTGTTCATGTAAATATTCGGCACAGTTTGGAAAAGAAAGTCTTCTAGAGAAAGCATCCTCTGTGATGTCCGTTGCTGGAATAAAAATGAAAACAGGCCTGGGTGGGACAGCTGGATTCTAAAGAGCCAAAACGCTTCAGTGTTTGAGCCTGTCTTGCTTTCTTCCACCCTCTATCTTGCACCTACAGCTGCCATCTCCAGAGCTGTATCCCGCCTCCCTCAGTGGGATGCTTTCTATCAGGTGGCAGCAAATGTTGTGTTGGCTGCTGGCTGGCCTGTTTCCATCAGCAGGGAGTGACTGTGCAGACTGCTCACATCCACGGAGGAACACCAGAGAACGGGATAAACATCATCTGCTCACCTCACCTTCCCTCCTCCGCCAGCCGCCTTCACATTTCAGTTTAAAGTGGTACTTCATTTGTATTTGAAAATTAGCTCTGGTTCATTTGAAACAAATAAACGCTCACCAAAATGGTCATAATTATTTTTAAAGCATCTTTTCTATTTTTCAAACAGACACAGAAAACATCAAACTTTTCAAAAAGTCAATTTTAATATTGACTTTTTATTTGATATATTAATAGAAAAGTAATTAAGGCTGGTTACATGATAACTCTTTTCTGCTCAAATAGTAAAGCAGTGAAAATGCCAGATATATCAACTTAGCTAATTTCATCAGAAATTCAGAAACATTGTATGTAACATCAGTTATATGTTAGCATAATAATGTATTAATGGCACACATATTACATTATATTTATATATATACTCCAAATACATGTATTATTAACATAGTATAAAACATATATTATATATATAAAGATAGGATATATATAGTATAATAAACATTTTATATAATTGCATAACATATTAATATATTTATTGCATAATGTAAATTGAATAGTATATTCAGTATATGCTTACTACATATATTCCATTAATGTAACTGTCCATTATGTTGGTAAGACACTCATTTATATAATGGGTACAAGTGTCTTTTAATAAGCTTAACCAAGACAAGAGATAGGAGCAGGGAAGGATTTGAAAGAAAATGAGATAAATGGAAAATCTACCTGACAAGAGAGGATTAAACTTTCAAAATTAATGCTGAAAGATAATGTAATTCTTCTTTACATAATCAGTCAGAGTTAAAAGATAAGGAACAGAAAATAAGTCTGAAACTAAAGACCGATAATAGCACTAAAATAAAAAAGTGTAACCACTTCAGTAAACCTGGGGTGATAGTTAGAATAAAATTTTTAATCACAGGAGAAAACTTCTCTGAAACAGTTTCTTACTTTTTGACAAGTTCAGCTTGATTTAGAATGTTTCAGAAGCTACTTCTCAGGCAAGTTTGTTTTGCAGAAGATACAGTAATATGTAAATAACAGTTCAAACCTTGATATACATTTCCACGTGTGGCAGTAAATGCCTCCATAGACTGTAATTTTAAAATGTGGTATGGCTTAAAAGAGTGCAGTAATACATAGAATTTGTTATATTTCTGAAAACCAATACAAAATTAATTGGTCAATTGCTTATGAATGAGTTTCAGGGATGAGAACTCAGTAGAAAGCTGTGCATTTCCATCTTTCTCCTTACCTGTCTAACAAACACTATCATTTTGCATCTTAATTTTTATACTAGAAACTGAACTTTTGCTACACAGCATGCAGCAGTCGTTCCACATGTAACAATCCCTCGAGGCAGGATCTCCCACTAAGCAACTGGTTCACAACACCTCTCCTCTGAAAATTTAATCTGATATATATTAATTATTTTGGTAGCCTGTTATACCATCACTGCACAGTACTCAGAAATCTGGCACTGAGTTCCCTATAACTATGCTCAGTGTTTTTCTTTTTCAGTCAGTTACAGTCAGCTTAGAATCCACCACAGGCTTCCTGCAGCAAAAGATCTCATTTTTCATCAAGTCATTTAGATTCAACACTCTCAAGCCAAAATCCCGATGTTTTTCAGGTATGCACATAAACTCCCTCTGCTGCATTTCGTCCTCCTGACACAGACACCAGCTCTTTAGGGGACGAATGTGCCACTCCCCTCCCTTCCCTTATCCAAGATGGCTATGGAGAGGGCTGTTTCTGCCCTCAGCTATGATGGCTATCATAACATTTTTATGGACTTCCTGCCCAGAAAAAGGACGGACACCTCCGTGGGATCCTGCTGCCCTTACCCAACATGGCTGCGAGGTGCTCTGCCTGCTTCGGTTGTGACAGTGGTTTGCAGAAGCGAAGCAGGAGCTGACACATCCTCCTCCTCCTCCTCCCCCCGAGCACAGCACAGCAGAGCACTTCACACCAAACTCTTCGTCCACCTGTTGCTTCCCACAGTTCTAAGAGGGACACTTTCTGGTAAGCATCAAACACCTCATAAAACACTCATACAGTAATTTGTATCCTCGTTTCAGAACGCAGCCGCTCTCTGTATTTTCAGCTTAGTCTATGACTCAGCCCTTGACAAATTCTGAACTCATTAGGCAATTTGAAATAGGAGTTAAAAAGTGTGAGGGATAACTACACCCATCCAGCTCCTCTGAGAGCTGGCACTCACGCAGAGGAGGGCTCAGATTAATGGCCTCGATGAAAAGTAACTCGGTTGTTACACGAGGCATTTGGCAGCTCCAAAAAGATCTAGAAAGGCAGCTGGCACATACCATTGCTTTCCCCTTGAGACTGTCAAAATGGGATTTCTCCAGGGGATGAAGAAGGGTTCAAGATACCAACTATGCCAGTGGCTTACAGTTTAAAGGACACAGATGCTCAGAGTATTAGTTTGTTCCACTGGTCACAGCAAGGCTTGGGAAAGACACTGTACAGACAATACAGTATGGAATTTGAATCCCAATAACAATATCTAAAAATTACAAATACTCAGAGGGAACATCAGAAAAAGATATCCAGTGCTCAGTTAATTATTTTTACTCTATTCTCTTAGGCCCTATAGATGGTAATGGATCTTAATCTCTAATTTTACTTTCAAACTCCTTTCCCCATTAAGCACACACATCTCATAAACATTCTTTTCATTCCACCTGTATAACCACTTCATAACACCTGCAGTACTCATTGAACGAACACCTGTAGTACCCCTTGTTCCCACTTTTTACACCTTTGCAATTCCAAAGTGCTCTCAATTACTTTTACTTTCGCAACTCTCTCCCTCAAATATAACTCCTAATGGACTTTAATTTATTCTCTCTTTCTCCATTCTCTTTTTGTATCCTTTTCCTTCTCCCCTTTGATTACTTATGGAAGCTTGTGTGCTGTAAGCAACAGCCATACTGAATTTTAATTTATTTAAAAAATTAGTAAATTAGGATTATATTTATCACAATAGTATAATCTTGTAAACAAGCTGATGCAAGCCGTGAAGTGGTGTGTCAGATATTTTTTTTGTTCTCTCCTGTCAGGAAAATTAAGACTATGGATAAACAGTCCTAGAACTTCCACCTATCAGACTTTTTTTTGTGTTCAAAAATCAGACTTGTCTTTAATTTTGGATTTCATTTTTTTTGCTTCAAACACAGACACTCCAGTCTGGTTGTGCTGTCTTTTTCTCATTGGATTGCTAGAAGAAAACAAGGCTGTAACAAATCACATCTCCCTTCCCCAAATCAAAGTGCAGTCAAAAAGAAAGGGAGAAAAATTAAGACAGCCCTGAGATTTTACTGTGCTACAACTAAACCCACAGCCATTGTGCCTTGTGTCACACACAGCACTGCCTTACCTCGACTGCTGCTTTCCCCCTCGTCCCTGAGCTGCCTGGCCCTGCTCCACTCCTCTCCTCCACGTCTGCTCTTTCTGCCATCAGAGAACCCTCCCATGTCCCTAATCCTAACACCTTGTCACAGGGTAATTATAGCGCTGGCACGACCCCAACATCTATCTTATATCCAACAATTTCCACTTGTTTGCTCAACAGGGAATGACGGAATTAAAAATGAATTCGGACCAGAGAGGCCCGTTCAGCACCAACGACCTTGACAAAGTCATCTTTCCTTGGCTTCTAGAAAACGGGGATAAATATGATTATAGATGATGCTCCGTGACTTACTGAGGGAAGACACTGCACCAGTGACCCCACCCCAGTCCTGTCCCTGTTCCTGCAGCCACCGCTCCAAAGCTCCCCCTGGTCCAGCTACCAGCCTGCAACTAGAGAAGGTAAACACGGCCAGCGTTCCTCCCGCCCCGGGACACGGCAAACCACACTGCGGCTTCCAGGGATTTCAACCCGGGATCATAAAACGAGCAGAAGAGCAAGGGGAACGCAGGAGGATGTCCAGGAGACTCCTGCAGCCTCTGATGCGAGCTCTGCTGAGAACGTGTCACCCCAGGTTCTCCTCAGAGCTCCCTTATTTCACAGAATCACAGAATACCCTGATTTGGGAGGGGCCCCACAAGGATCATCGAGTCCAACCTTCACCCCTGCACAGGACACCCCAAGAATCCCACCACGTGCCCGAGAGCGTTGTCCAAACACTCCTTGAGCTCTGGCAGCTTTGGGGCCGTGACCACTTCCCAGTGGAGCCTGTTCAGTGCCCAACCACACTCTGGGTGAAGAATCTTTCCCTGATATCCAACATAAGCCTCCTCTGACACAACTCCAGGCCATTCCCTCCCCCTTATAAACAAGGTCTGACGGGCCCCGCTCGCTCCCTCCCTCCCGGCCAGGGCACAGCCGAGGAGAACGGCGAGGGGAAAGCGACCGCACGGGGCCGGGGGGCTCACTCACCTCAGCTCCTGCCCCCGTGCTAACACGTCCCAGCCGTGCCCTTTCAGCAATAGCCCCTCTCCCCTTTTCCCGCTCCCCTTTCCCGGCTCATCCCACCGTTTCCCCCACGCTCCCCCCCCCACACTCCCGATCTCAGCGCCCGGAGCGGGGCGGGGCCGGCGCGTGCCGCAGCCTCACCGCTCTTAGCGCGCATGCGCGGGGCGCGCCGGTGCGCACGCCTCCCGCCCCCGGCCCCGCCCCGCCCGGCCCCGGCGCCGCGGCCACACCGGGAAGGGCTCCAGGCGCTATGGCGGCGGCTGCGCGCAAGGTAAGGGGGGGAGCGGGCGCGCCCCGAGCCGCCCGCGGGGCCGCGCCAAGCGGGGCTGGGGGGACGCGCGGGGCCGCAGCGAGCGGGACGCGCTTGACCCGGTTTGTTTTCGGCCCCACAGGTCGGAGGAAAGTTCCCGCGGTCGGCGGCCGCCTGAGCGGCAGGAGCGACCGAGCGGGAGCGCCCGGGCCCGGCCGCCAGGCCTCTCCCGCCACCGGGGCAGCGGAGCGGCGCTGGGCGGGCGGAGAGCGCGGGGGTGCGCAGCGGGCCCGCCTCATGCGCAGCCACCTGCGGAGGGGCTGAGCGGAGCCGCCGCCGCCGCGCCGGGGGCTCCTGGCGGGCACTGCCCGGGGCAGCCCCTGCCCGCCCGCCCCGGCACCGCCGCCGCCGAGGGACGGACGGACGGACGGACGGACGCCGGCCCTGCCGCCGCCAGAGCCACCGCCGGGGAGCGACCTGTCAGCGCACCTCGCAGGCCGGCCCCGAGGACCCTTCCCACGCGCTGGTTTGTCCCCGGGAGAAGGAGAGTTGGGAGCCCTCTCCGTGCCTTATCAAGTTCCTTATCTGAGCGGCTGCCAGACGCTGTAGACCAGTTCGGCTTTATCTGGTGCAGGGGAGGAAAACAGTGTATCTCTCGCACCCCATCCCAAATCGAGGACCACCTATTCTGCCGTGGTTTAATTCACGAAGATGGTGAAATGCAGATTGCCGTGTGAAGCAGCTAGATCCCTGTTGTGGACTGAGGGCTTCGTTTTCACCTTCCAGCTCCCGATCTGTACTCTGTGAGAGAGGACACTAATTCTTCTCCTTCATCCCCTTCCCTAAACCTTTCCTTGCTTCCATGTTGCATTGGTCAGACTTTTGGTCAGTGTTGTTTACGGAAGGGGAGGGGAAAGAAGGCAGTTGAGGTTACAAACAAAAGTACTTGTATGACTCATCTACTTGGATTTAAGACATTATATCCTTCTTTCAAGGGGCCTTTGCTTCTCTCTGAAGGAATCAGATGCTTGTTTCTATTCTTCCAGAGGAGGATGGATTGAAAGTTGTCCATTTTAGACTTTTCTTGGGCCACTGCTGATATTATTAAAGACATAATGGGGCTTTTTCACTGGATTATTGCCAGGATTAGTTTACACACTGAAACAATGAGTTGTTAGGCCTCTCATACGATAATATTTGTCCTGCTTTAATATAAAGTTGCTGCGGAGGTGCATTAAAAATCGTGGAGGACAGTCTGCATCAGGAGAGGCTCTCTTCGTCTCTGGTTGGTGTGGCAACCAGCAATCTGTCCTCGATGCCTTCAGCCTTGGCCATCTTCACTTGCCGCCCGAACTCTCATCCGTTTCAGGAGCGTCATGTCTACCTGGACGAGCCCGTCAAGATCGGCCGCTCCGTGGCTCGCTGCCGGCCAGCCCAGAACAACGCCACGTTTGACTGCAAGGTGCTCTCCAGGAACCATGCTCTTGTCTGGTTCGATCACAAGACAGGCAAGGTAAGATGTTTTTCTTTCTTTAAAAACGTACTGAGCTGCACGTTGGCTTCAGCAAGTCCCTCTAGGCTGCAGATCACCCTGGTTTTGCGGTGATAAATATGGCTGCACGTGGAAGGAGTAAGGTTTGTGTTAAAACGATTACTTTTCAGGTAAGTTGGTGATTTCTGACTCAGCAGAAACTTTAAATATTATTAAAAGTATGTAAAACTAACAGTTGAAAATGGTGATAAGTACTGAAAAACTTGCATGTGTATTATTCGTTGCTGGAAGTAGGTGATTTTCGGGTGAGTCATAGAAATGTGAAGGCACAGGCTGGTATCAATATAATGGTGTAATACCATTTGTTCAAATGCTGAGAAATTACCGGTTTATTTGAGCATGTAAATAAATCTCATTGTGAGGAGTGTCAAAGAATGGATTTAAAAAACCCCTTTGTGCTTGGCACGCTCACTCTTCCTACTTGTCCTATGGAAATTTTATAGAGTATTTTGTTTGGGTCTGCTAGAAGTTTTGTTGCTGGCAGCAGGAGTGTAACAACTGGCATACAAGGTGTATTTTCTCGTTGATAGTGAAAATGGTTTTAAAATATATCCTGTGTTGCCTTCACTGTTCCTCTCCCAAGGCTGGCGATCTTGTGAAGTGAAATTGAGGGGTTCTGTAGTGCGTGTTTTGTCCACTAGGGATTGAACTGGGACAAGTAAAGTTGTTTTACTTAATAACTGTCAAGTTAATTTTAAATATCCAGCAAGAAAAGAACAAAGTGCAGACCTCAGTTCCTCAGCGCTGTATTTTTTTCCGAACATATTCATGTTACACCCTAGAACTTTATGTGCCCTAAATCAGCTGATTGTTAACTTCACACCGTGCCCTTCTATGAAATGCAGTCAGTATAGCTCTGGATTTTAAGAGTAATGTGGTCTGTAATTCAGGTTTTTTAGTAATATGACACAGCATGAGGAGCAGTACAAGGCAGTCAAAGTTCGTAAACCTTCCATTGTTAGCTCTCCCGTGTTATGCAATCCTTGGGCATGATGGGACAAGACAAGCATTTAATTTCTTAAGGCTGGGTTATGGCATGGCTTTCAAGTTACCTGCAGGTAATTGTGCAAACTGCTATCTGTATGAAGTGTTTCATTAAGCATATTGCTTTGGCTCTGCTGTGTGTGTCATGTGCATTCTTGGACTCTTGAAAGCTTAGGTGCTTGAAATACTTTCAGTTTAAGCTTAGTTTTTAACATTTCCTTTGACTCAACAAAGTAAAATGCTCCAATTTATTGTACTGTCTTTAAATTAGAAATGTTGTGCATATAGCTTTTTATTAACATTTCTCATGACTAAGAAAGATTTTAAGACACCCCCCTCCGTGCTCTATTATGTTTACAAATAGTCCAACCATATTTAAGATGGTTAACTTGGCAAAGCACTGAGTGTCTGCTGACTTATAGACAAGCTTCAAGGACTATCAGCTGTGGGTTTTTTGGTTTGTTTTTAAATTTCACTTAGCTTTGGCTTTTCTAATATAGGTCAAACATTTATATGCTTATTCATTTTATCTGTCTGTTTTAAAGTAGCAGCTTGGCAGTAGGAAGTAAGAGGATGATATGTGATAGTTCTTGAGATTCCATGTGAAGATGTGATGGGAGTCTGCTAAAATTGCCCAGGTGGAGATCTGTAGCCATAGTGGTCAGCTGAAGAGTGAGTTTGGGATCATGGATAGGGATCCATTCCTGTGAGTGTTGCATGTTAGATGTGGTGGTGCTGTAAAAGGTTTTTTAAAGCATTGGTACAGCAGTGTGGAGAACTTCAGATTCTGTCTATGTTTCTTGGCAATATGGTCTGGTTTTTCACCTGGTAGAGTATCTGAATGATAAATTGTGAGATAGCTGGAGGAGAGGGGTAAATGCATTGTTAGAGATAATGGATATCAAATGCTGTTATGAAAAGCCAGGTGGAAGATATTGATAAATACAGACTTGATCCTGAATCACAAGAACCACTTTAAAGAATTCTGTGGTGTTTACAAAATACAAACAAAAACATAAAACTATGCCAGAACATTTACATGCAGGAACATACATTATCATTGTTTACAGAACTGCTAATAGGCACATCTCATTTAGGAAACTGTCATTATCCTATCAATGACCTAAATTTAAACTTGCACAAATTGTCACCGTATTTGTAAACATTTTTTAGAAGCTTATATGTAGGACTTTTATCAATTCTGGGTTTTTTTAAAGATAAAAGACGTTGAAATGTTAATTTAGTAGCAGAGAGAATAATTCAAAATGGTTCGTGAATGATCTGGAACTGCAGTTTCATTAGTTGTGGACTTTGGCCATACCAGTTTCTGGCATTCCCAGTCACTCAGTCCAGTCTGTGCTGCCTCTTGAGCTGCCTTTCAGTTATACTCCAATAGTCTTTTTTTTTTCTCTGAGGATTTGGAGTTTATTTTAGTGAATCATGTGAGTGATCCTGTTTACTACATGGTCTGTAAACAATTTTATCGGCATAATCTGTGAAGAGGGGTAGAACCCAAAGAGAGGGAGCATCAGTAAACAGTGGTAAGGAAACTACACAGTGTTTTTTCTGAGGCAGAGGTAGGCATAATTTGAAGTATGTCACATGAGTAGACCAAGTTGAAGATGACATTTTACTTACAGTTGAAAGATGTCAATGTTTACTTTGTATAAAGGCACTTCAATTATGCATGGAAAAAGTTATGTGCCCAAGGAGATAATGTCTATGTAACACCAGCATTATTAAAGATGAAAGTAGGATGGGTTTTCAGGATCACCAGTAAATAGCAATTAAAAGCAGATATTTAAATTTGGATTTGCTTTTTAAAATATTTTTAACATAATATCTAAGCTTAAATGTGTGTAAAATGAAGGTGGGAGGAGTTGGTGGTGGGATTATCTGTACTTGGACTTTTTCTGTGCTTACAGACAACCAGTGAAATGCCTCTTTTTGCTTTTGTTTGTAGGTAGAGCACAATAACCTCTTGTAAATTTTTCATACGGTGATAACATTAGAAGATTATGCTTAGAATTAATTTTTATTTCGTTTTTTTTAGTAATTACAAGTTAATCAATCTGGGTTTTGTAGAGATGCCTGAAAAAGTGAGTCACTAGATATGTAGGAAGTAGATGTTGTGCTGAGCATGGAGTGTTCCCAAAAGTGTGAATCAAAGCAAAAGGAAAAGTGGGCTATAGTTCAGAGAATGTAAATCTGTTTGCTCAGCTTATATCACTGCATACAGGAAGAAGTTCTTTCAAATTGCTAAACTGAAATAGTCTTAAAGTTGTTTTGGTTTTTTTTTTGGTTTTGTTTCCATTTTTAAAAATAAGCAAGTGGAAGACCCTGGAGAATTTGTATGTGACTTCTCCCAGGCTGAAATACTTTTGACAGATGTGGTAGAAACTTTTAGAAGAAATGTGAAGCTTCCAACAGATATCCAGGCTTTCAAAAATCGGAATTATTCAGTGCCTTAGATTGTTGTGACTTGCTATTATAACTACCTTTTATAGGGAATTCATTGCTGCAGTTTACCAAAGGCTCTGTGAAACTGTGTGAAAAATAAAGTATTTTCTTAGATCAAAAGGACTCCAAGTAACTGGTCATTTTTCATAACTTAAAAAAAATATGTATAGGCACAAGTTTCTCTGTTAATGGTATCCAGTACTACTGCTTTTGTTTAATTCAAAGTGGATATGAGTTGAATTGAGCACATTCATAGTATCTTCATGACAGAAACACTAACTAGTATATTGGAAACCATAGTCCACATAATAGTAAATGAGATTTATGAAGGCTGTGCTTTATGGCTTCTAGACTTACAATATGTGAGATAAAAATGTTACAGAATACTTCCTGCAGGTAGCACCCTCTTTAAAGAAAACAAACACAAACAACCCTCCCCACCCCCCAAAAAAACTCCACCAAACAAAAAACTTCCAAACAACAAACCAAAAAAACCCACAAAATAACCAACCAAAAAATCCCAAACCCCAACAAACCAAACACAACCAACCAACCCAAAACCCAACACCTCAAAGCAATCACCCCAAAGGTACAGCCAGGGAATTACAGACTGGCTTTGAGTCCCTGGGAAAATCATGGAACAAGTTGTGGAACACTTTTCTGGGCACATGAATAAGATGGTTTGGTAGTAGTCAGTGTAGAGTTGACAGGGGTAAATCATGGCCTGCTGAGTCCAATTGCACTGTGTGATAAAGTGACTCATTTTGTGGGCAGGACAGAGCAGGGCACACTCTGTACCTTGCCTTTAGCAGGGCTCTTGGCTCTTCCCCACAGTGGCCTGTCTGAGTTTGGGCACTGCAGTCTGGGTGTACGAGCGACTTGAGCAGTAAAACAGAACTGGTTTGGGATGGGGCTCCACCTTGGGGATGGGATGGGGTGTTGGTGACGAGCAGGATGCCACAGGGTCAGTGCTATGAGTTGTCTTGTTCAATGTTATTATCAATGACCTGGGGGACACAGTGAAGTTTAGTCGTGTTTGAAGGTGACACCATATCTGTTGGTGTGATGGGGAGTGAGTTGATATGCTCAAGGGCACGGCTGCCCTCCAGAGGGACCTGACCTTGCTGGAGGAATGGGCAGACAGGAACCTGAACAAGGACAAATGTGAAGTCTGCATGTGGAAAGGAAGAACCCCTTCCAGCTTATTAGACCCTGTCTGGGATACTGCATCTAATTCTGGACCACCAGTGCAAGAAATACACTAATAAACAGGAGTTGAAACGCTGGATGATCTCTCTTTGTGGTGTGTTGTACTAAGGATAAAAGTATATTGATCATGAAAGGAAGAAGAAAGAATGTGTAAAAAAGAAATATGTCTTTGACTTAACATTACATGGAATGTTTTGTGGATATCAAGAATTATAGAACATCTCTGGATATCCTATTTATTCAGAAGTATTTTAATAAATCTGTCTTAAAAAATTAAGTGGTGTATGAAAAATGGTATTTAGAGTTGCAGGGGTTTTGTGGGAGATTTTTTTTTCCTGCTGCTTCCAGTGGAGATTTCTTTATGATACTCGGGCCTATTTAGTGTTGGTTTGTGCAAGGGATGTTTAATTTCTCACGTATCAGTAGCATTTATTTTGGTAGATACCATGCCCGTTATTTATTTTTTCCTCTACTGCATCTTTTCAGCTTTCTGTTAGGATTGTTGTCCTTTGAGAGATGAACAGATGTTTTATTTGTCGGTACTCTTGATGTTGCTGTGTCCTTACAGTCTGCAGTGGAGACACTTTATCTTCCAAACATTGAATGCACTGAGGTGAAACTCTGGTGCGTGGATGCTTTTGGTAAGAGGGTGATGTCAGGCAGCCCTTACATACACCTGTTAATATTTTTATGTAAGTGCTTTTCACCCTGAGTGAACTATCCAATTTTATGCTGATGTGATCATAAGAATATTATGGGGTAGAGAGTCTCACTTTTGACAAACTTCAGCACCATACTTTTAGAACCCGGTGTAGGAGTGCGGGCGGCCATTTATAGTAGAGGTAAGTCAGTGCTGACAAGGATTTCCCTGCAGAGATACCATCTAGAGCCACTGCTGCAGAGCTAATACTGTAATTCTTGGAGCTGATCCATTGCAGTCATGATGCATCTATCCTGAGCCAGGAACACCAACACATTGATTAGGTTTTAAAAACAAACAAAAATCCCTTTTGTATTTGCAATGAAATTTTACAAACCTCAAATGAATCAGGTTACTTAGTAGGCATGAAGGCCAGTAAATGTGTTTTCCTTAGATCTCTAATAGGATGGTCCTTGTCTCAGGCTTATAAATGCTTTCCTATTTTATATAATCAAAGTTGTTCTTGACATTTACTTTTTCCTGTGCTAGTTGCAGCAATCCATTGGTCATTTGCAGGTGGATTTATGTTGCGTTGGAGGAATACTTTGATTTGGCTTTGCCTTCTCATTTTTCTTGTTGGATTTGAACAGTTTCTGTTGCTTATTTATCTAATTAAAGTAATTGAATTTATGTATGCTGTAAGGGCCATGTGGGTGAGGAGTGTCTGTGTCAGTGGGCTGCTTTGGTTGGGTTGATTTGAATCTGATCTAGCTAGAATTCAGCAAAATGTGCTGCTGAAGACTCAGCTGTTTTGTTGCATTTTGGGTTTTGTAATTTCTTTTAATAGATAATATAAAGTGAAAATGATTATTGTTCGTGGAACGTGGCCAGTGAAAAGGAAGGAAGAATGCTGTCTCCATCTCTATAGCCAGCAATTTTACAGCCTATTGCTGCTAAATTATACAATTGTTTGTTGTCTCTGGATTTTCTTTTGACTCACATCAATACTTGCTTCCTGTTAACGTTGCTCGCTTGCCGAGAGTTTTGGATTATCCAAGAGCTCTGAGTTTTGTTAGATCTTGCTGTGTCAATGCATTAACGTTCCCAATGTTGCTTTCCAGAAATGTGCTTGTGGCAGAATTGTTGGAAGAAAGCTTTGCAGCATTGTCACATTTTGGTTGAATATAGACAAGTGTTTTTTCAGTCTGCTTTAGGAGTGAGAACATCAGGCAGAGAGATAAATTGGACTGTACCATCTTAATCCCCTGCAAGAAGACATATCTGTCTGCCAGCAGCCCAGAAGAGTTTCCTTTATGAGAAGGAAAATCACTGTGGTGGAGCCAGATAATTAATTGGATACAATTTCTGTGTTGTATTGTACCAGACTTGTATGATTGAGCAATGTCTTAGTTTATTTCAGTCCTGAGAAAGTATAAATAAATGATGAACTTCCAGCAGGCTTATAATAGAAAGTCCAAAATCCTATAGTAACGCTGTAGTTGAGTGGAAAAACACAGAAATTGCTAGCAGTAGTTTGACCTTTTTTTCTTTTGTAAAAAGTTAACATAAGAAATAAACATAAAAAGTACTGGGATTAGTCAAGGGTAGTTTAGGGCATGAGGAATTTATAATATCTTTGCAGAACTAAGGAACATTTCAGTATTGATAGTTGAACTATGGTGTGTAGTGGAGGGAAATAGCTGCTATTGGTAGACCTTTTAGTTTATAAAATAACATTAACCAACCATGGGAGAGACTGAAGAATTGGCAGTGAGATGGACTCAATTGCAAACGTCCTAATAGTGTAAAATAGTGAGAACTTGTAACTAAATACAAAAATATTGACAGTATTGTGCTACTATTTAAGCAAGTTTGTCCCCAGTAGGAACATCTTGTTCAGTTTTAGTCTTCACATAATAATTCAAATATGCTGGAAATATTATTGACAGGAAGTTCAATATAGGAACCATGCAAGGTATCAGATAATATATAAGCCATATAAGAGCAGACAAGTGACCTTCTATTCTTGTGTTAAGAGGCTATTGAATAGAAAACTAAGAACAAAGTTATTAGTGCTGTATATTTTCGTAATTGCAGTTGTAATATTTCTTCCATAAAAATAAAATTAATGCAAGGGCTTAAGATGCAAAAGCTGTGGGTGCTTGTTAACTGCATTGAGTAATAACCTTTTTAAAGGAAGAAATAGAAAGGAATAGAAATGCTTATGTTTCAAATCCGAGATGAAAAGCTCTGTTATGGGCCAGATATTTGTACAGCAAGTTCTTTTGAAGACATTTGGTACTGGCTGCTGCTATTTGTATATGCCATTAGTCTTATCTGATAGGCAGTTTTTGCTCTTACCTGGCACTTTTCCAGAGTTGTTCCTTTTCTGGAAGTTGAGCAAGATTAAGTTTAAACATAAGTTTTTCTAAAACTTAGTGTTTGATGCGATATTGTTAATGTTCTGTACGAGGTTTAACCGCACCCCAACCGAGTTTGATCATTATGCCTTGCCTTCTGGTTTTTTAATTGCTTTTCTTGAAGTGTAATGCTTAATTGTGTAGGTTAGAAGCCAGAAGTCAGATCTCTTGGTTTTGCAAAGCTGGGCTTTTAACCTGCCTACCTTTTTGCCTTTTAAATTTCTGATGACCTTTCCCAGTAACTCCTAGTACAATTAACTGTCATCCTCTCATTTTTATTTTGTTGTTGTTGTTGTTAGCTGTAATAGTTGCCTGAACTTATGGGCAATAGAATTGCAAATCAGTTTCTGTAGTATTACTTGTGATTTTATTCTGGTGTTGCTGATGTTTGCACTTACACCTGCTGTTTCCAAGTGCTTGAAGGATCTGAAAGCTTTCAGGAGGCGTAATGAATTATTTGTAATTCTTCGCGTTTTTAACTTCCTTATTAAAAAAAAGCTTTGCTTTTTATATCTGATTGTGAAAGAATTCATTCTGTAGCCAAGTTATTTTTTGAGGTCTTCGATCTCTGTAGGTAATTGCAACTCCTTGTTGTTTTCTTGCAAACATTACAGGGATTCCTCTTGCTGTATACCAGAGGATTTTTAAGGTTATGTCAATATTAACATATATTTTTAAAGGACAAGGAATAAGTGTAATGAAGTGTCTTTTGTTTCTGTGGATTCTAGAATTCTAAGTCATTGAGTAGTTAGGGTGGTATCTACTTTGAGGGCAGTTACAATACTGTGAACAAGAAAAGTACATTCTATGGTATGGATGAACTGTTGGAAGAACTAAAGTTGGTGTGGACCTCAGGAGGTCATCCAGTCCAGTCTGCAGTTCCACAGCAGGTCTAAGCAGCTCGGGTTACTTTTGGACTTGGGATAGGATTTTGGGTGCAAATGAACCCCTACCAGCAAATAAGCTTCTGAGGTCACTGTCAGAGATATTTCCTAGGTGGGTTAGCCTGTGTTGCTCATCTTAAATTATGTTCTAAGTTTCAGTGTGTGTATGTATAGATAGAAGTGAGTATTATGAAATATCTGGAGTACTTCTTTTATAGTGTAACTTAAAGTTACATCAAAATGTGTCAGCTAAATGTTAAAAGAATTTCTGGAGGAAAAGAAGCACTAAATGAAAGACATAATAATGTTCCTAGTTCCACCCCTAATTCCATAAGGGTGGAAATAATACAACACTTTCACTTGTAGCTGTCAACCACTACTTCCTTTTTAAGAACTCAAAGGGGAAATTTTTTTTTTTTCAGTCTTCCTCTTTGAGGACTTTTCCTAGACTGCATATTCCAACACTTGTTAGAGAAAGCCAGGAATACAGATTATCATAGAGGGGGCATATTTGTTTTTGGAATCCCTGTAGCTAGTTGACATTAGGTAAAGTTCCTGGTTGTGCTGTTTAAGCAGAGCTTTGGTAGGTATGTAAGTACTGTTTGTGACAGTGAAGGCCAGTGATTTGGTCTATGAACAGAGGGCTTGCTATGTGATTAAAGGGAGAACTGCTATTTATACTAATAATACGTTACCTATACCATAGAAAGGCATGTGAATGTTCTCAGTCTGTTGATGCTCTTTGCCCACAGTGTCATCCTGATCCTTAGTTATGTTTATGAACCTGACTGTTAATTTGGAAGTTAAAAGTACGTATGCTGTGTTTGGCTAACTTTTAACTTCCATGTAAACAGAAGGGAGGTTTTGGAGGTTTTTGTACTTGAACAAATGCATTGCACGGGCACACAAGGACAGCCTTTCCAAACTCCTGGTTTGTTTTGGGGTCTGTGTACACGTGCTGCCTCACCGCCCGAGAGCAGCAGGGATTGCACAGCCGTCGCTTTGCAGGATGTTGCCTCCTGGTAAATTCCATGCAGATCTACATTTTAGCTGCAAGTTGACATTCTGTGACCCCATGTTCCAACAGTGGGCTTGGGAAGGGTTAGTTTGGCAAAACACTGCACCAGCACAGCTGTCCTACTTTCTCTGAGCCACTCTGGGACATCCAGATTGCATTCCTGAGGGCTCTTCAGGTCACCCCGTTCTGGGATTTTGCCTGCTTCACAGGTCAGTGTAAGTGTGCCTGCAGTTGAACAATTTTGGATGCAGATGTGCAGGTAAGAGGGTTTTTTTGGTCTGGTTATCAAATGCAAGTGTGCTCATTTTCCTTTGTTGCTTTCCCACACAGCTTTATGTTGAGCGTTCCCAGGATAAGTGTTGCTGGATAAATTTTAGATGACGATCTAAGTTTTATAAACTAATATTAAAGGATCTTGATGACTGCTCTTTATTTTGAGATCTGTAACTTGTCCTCTCTTTGGTGTGTTTCATAGTTGTACACATCTCCTTTTATAATTGCTGTTTTGTATTTCCAAAAGATTTACAAAAATAATTGCTTTGTAAGATCCTTTAAAACCTCTTATGTAGATGTAGTTTTGAGTCTAATATTAGGGTACCTGTAATCTTGTAACATTATTTGAGTGACTGGATCTGCTTGCTGATGTTGTGCCTCAAATTAAGTCTAGCAAGTATGTTATACAGTTCTGCTTTAAGTATTGCCTCAGACAGTTTTTATACAGGTGAGCAAAGCTGAGTGGAGACTTTTCTTATCCAGAACAAAACTTTTCACACAATAGAAGGATTTAAGAAATAGTAAGTGCTTGCTTATACTTGTGGACATTCTTTGCTGTTATGATTTTTTGACCCATATAATTCCTGCTGTGGTGTTTCCTTTCCATAAAGCTGGAGATGATGCAGTGAATGGACGGGACCAGCCTGCTGCTGATCACAGAATCATAGAATGGCCTGAGTTGGAAGGGACCTTAAAGATTATTTCCTTCCAACACCCAGCCATGGGCAGGGACACCTTCCAGGTTGCTCAGAGCCCCATCCAGCCTGGTCTTGAACACTTCCAGGGATGGAGCATCTTCCAGTTGTTTGTTTTGTTTTTCTCCCCCCCCCCTCATCATTGTTCCTTTCATGGTCTTTTTTTTTAACTTCACTGCACTCGTTCAGTACTAAATTAGTTGTTATTGGTATTATTGATTAATTATTCTAAAGCAGTAGAATTTCTGTCAGTACTTTTAATAACTGTTGATGAAATGTCCCATTTCAGTGAAAGAGGAGAACACCAGTGATAAATTACCCCAAAATCAAATGGGTGTCAGATGCACTGCATTTGTACATGCAGCTGGCCAGGAGTGCACATTTTTCAGTGATGTCTGTGAGCAGGTCTGAGGGCCTTTTTGACATCTTAACAAGGGTTTTTTTTGGTTTATGCACATGCTGTGTGAGCTTAGGCTGGTGCAGATGAGCTCCTTATTTCCCTGATGCATTGTATTTCTGAGCATTTGAAAGAGTATGAGCTGTACTAGAGCTTGCCTTTTTAATGCAGCCTTTGAAGTATAAGTGTTGTTTGCTGGCATCTTAAGAAGGAGAAAGTTTATCTGCTTTGATAAACAAGCCTTGAGAAAGAGCTCTATGACCTTGCTTGAGGAAAAATTATGATGGGAGGAATGTCTTGTATATTTATTTTATATAATCACAAGTGGTAAATTCAGTTAAATGCAGCTTGTTTCAAGTGTAAAACACTTAGATACCTGTCTACACTTCAGGCACAGTAAGGGTATTATCATTTAAATGTCAGAATTATGATAACTAACATATTTGTTTAACATGCTAATAGTGTATGAGGCCAAACTTACAAGTTTTGAGAACATTATAATTTAAATACTTGGGTCTTTTGTTTTTTTTCAAGTATTAGAGCTTCAAATTCTGGAGAATAGACATGGATGACTGTTCTTTATAAAATACTGTTAACAGGGGTTTTTTCAGATATGTTGATATTATGTTTGGGAAGAATTGTTAAAGATGTCCTGTAGCAAGAAGGCTGCACACAATGCTAATGAGCAATTGCATTATGAAAACTGTGGTGGAATATGGAATCTGTGCTATTTTCTGCAAAACTCAGAGCTGCAATTCAGAGAGAAATCATGCTTTTCGGTTTCAGTTCTATTCTTTGACAGATGTTTGTTCCAATTCAAAAGGTACTTTTTTCACCATGGATTTCTGTGTTCCTTTGTGCTTTCTGGTTCCCTTGACAAAACCACTGAAGCAAATAGCATGGAACAAAATCTTGTCAGCTTGTTCTGCAGTGTCCAGTCCAATGTCCAAAATCCAAGATATATTACGGGTTTCTGAAAATGTGGGTCATAACACTTTAGAGCAAGATGCTCTCACCAGCATTAGGGAGGTAATCTAATTGAAGAGCTAATTGAAGAGTGAAATGGAGTAGGCAGCAAAAAAGCACAATGAACCCCAGCATCAGAGTAGGGTGTTCTTGTTTGATTTATCTGATCCTCCTGGGACCTAAATCCTATGTAGCAGCGAGTGCCTCTGTGTATTGTGTTTCTTTGTGGATTGTGGAAATGTAATATAAACATTACATTTCATTTGTAATGTTCATATATTACCATTAGAAAATATGATACTTCAGAATGTGGAATTCAGTTTTCCTTTATTTTTCCTATTGAGAAGGCGAAAAAATGTTCTGCAAATTACCGATTCTAAGCAAGGTATTTGACAAAACTGAAGAAATCTGTGGCAGAAAAGGTTGTGTGTGCACAGAATATTTCTAAACCAGTTGTCACATGTCAGGTGAGCCCTTGAGCATAACTGATCCTTTATCTATCCTGCCCTTTGCACGTTGACTCTCACACTTGGGCCACTCTTGAAGCTAGGCTAGACTTAGACTTCAGCTCCCTTATGCTCTATAATGTTGGTGCTGTCTTCCTTCCACTCTTTGGGAGGAAAAGAATTCCGAGTTTTTATGAAGAGTTACCTGTCTGTTTTTGCATAGCCCTTCCCCACTCGAGTCTGTAAGGCTGGAAGTCACTGTAATCCCAGCTGCCACCTTCCCCTTGCTGCTGTCCCTTTCTGCAAGGTAAGAACAGCATGTGGTAGCGTTCCCTCTTAGTGCACCTTGCATTCCTCCTATCTTTTGTCCATGTGACTTTGGAGTAAGTGTCACGTGGTGATGGAGCACCCAGACATAAGTGGTTTTAGGGACTGGAGAGAGGAAAATTAGGTGAAAGGGAAGTGTGATGAAAGGCTGGAAGAAGCTTTTTTTCTGTCTCATTCCTTCTGAAAACAAGGAACCGGTTGTTGAGGTCGGTTGCTCTGATTTGAGCCTGGTGGCCATGTGGAAGGGGGCTCTGCAGGTGCTCAGGTGCTGTGGGGGGCAGGAAGCACATCTGTATGGTCTGGTGGGAGAACTGTTGAGGTGAGCTGCTTGTCAGCACTGAGGCACAAAGCACTGTGCAGAACTGGGGATAAAGGGTCGGGTGAGGAGAACAATGAGCAGTGAAGGTACTGGAGTTTACTCTGGGAATTCGACGAGGTAGAGACAAGGGGATCAGTGTTGCAATGGATCAAGCAATGCCAAGGGGAATATTGAAACTGAAGAGCAGTTGAAGCCCTGATTACATGCTTTAGACTGCAAGTTGCCCTTTTTTAAAAAGAAAAAAAAAGAAAAACAGGAAACATGTATTGCTACTACTTGGTACTACTTCTCCTTTCTGAATTGTGCCACTGAGCTCAGGTGCCTGAAGAGCAGTTCTCCACTGTTGAAAAATGATTGTAAATGCTGAAGTTATCACTTAAGGTAACAAAGCTTTTTATTGGCGATTTTCTGTGTTCTGCTGTTTGAGTATTTAGTTTTAAAGAAATGCTTACTTCTTCCAGCTTTGTTTAAGTTTTATCAAAATATTCTCAGCATGTTTGGAAGAGCCATCGTTACGAGCAATGCAAGAATGGTCACTGGAAGGAGCTTCATTTGTAGTGAAGTAGGTATTTCTAGAGCAGACTTTTTTTTTTTTTAATTGAACCACTCTTAGAGTTGGAAGACAGGTCATCTTCTGTGAAAGATTTTAGGAAAAATAGTTTCATCTCTTTTATATAAAACTTTGTATAAGACTGCTCCTAGTGAGGAATGTGCTATCTATGCCATATTTGAGACACCTATTGTTTACCACTTCACCTGTTTTTACAACAGGTTTGATTTTTGAAGGTTATATTGTGACTTGCTAATGAGAGCATTGCATGTTAGAATCTCCTTCAGTAGTTTTGGTTTATGTTTTAAATAGCAGCTTGGAAATATTTATGTCCTTTACATGTTTCCTGTCAGGGCTAAAATAGTTTGTTTCATACTTTGAGTGTGTTGCTTCATGAAGAAATCTAGTAGTTTAGTTTGCATAATATTTGATACTGAGTAGAGATGAATGTTTTTATCCTTGAACTGACATGATGCAGTCATGCAAACTTTTGCAGAATGCAAAAGTTCTAGTTGTTTTCTTTAAAAAATAATGGTAATTGTTTTTTCTATACTAAATTAATTATTTGGTTGAATCAAGTTTGCGACTTAGTTCTGGTGGGTTTTTTGTTTTGAGGTTTAGTTTTTTGGTTTTTGAAATTTTATTTGCTTTTTTATTTGTATGGTTTAGAGACTGAGTCCTTCTAATCCACATTGAATTTTCAGTTGAAATCATGCTGCAGATAAATCTGAGAAAATACAAGCAGTAAGCTATTGCAGTTTAAGTGATTTTGAGGTTCCAGCTGATTGATTGACTCACCATGGCCACACTTGCTTCTGGATTGCTGAGCAAAATGTTTGTAAATCATACACAGTTGGTAAACCTTTAGTAAGAGGGGAATGAAAAAATGAAAAGATAGCTGTTCTTGAGTGAAATTTTGTGATTGGTATTGTCTAACTGGCAAAGAAATAAATATGTTGCAGTCTATCATAAGGCCCAGTGCAAGAATACTTCTCTTGTAACTTATGGAATATTTAAGAAACTTATATGGGCTGTAATGAGTGACTTGCTTTGTGTAAATGATTATTAGTTTTCTTGTAAGGTAGTAAGTGAAAACTGGATTAATAATTTGCACATTAGTTAGTCTATATATGAGTGACTGATAAAATCCAGAAGGACTTTCTGAAATTTTAAGAATTTCTTTGTAAATTATTTTATACAAAATATGCAGGTGTTGATAGAGAACTTAGGAATAAAGGTTTAAATTCAATTGGTTTTTTCTTTCAGAATAATAGCTGTGTGAATTGCCTTGGGATTTTTCTTCTCTGTTTTGTTACTCTGAACTTTTGATGTGGTTTACACAATTTTGTTTACTAGTTTACTGTTTCTGGTACTTCAATTCTCAAGCTAAACCTTTCAAAGGAAGTGAAGAAAATATCAACGTTCCTGATGTGCCTGTTAAGAAACACTGAGGTTGAGAAACGTGGCCGAACGCTGCTGGGTGGTGGCTGATGACAGTGTGTCATGCTTTGAATTAATTCTCCTTGGCACTGGCTGAGTTGATGGTATTGGAAGTCTGGAGACATTCAGCTGCTGAGTCTGGAAGTTGTCAGTCCATCCAGTTTGTGCAGTCAGTAGGTGGATAAGCTGCTCAAGTTGTCATTTCTGAATTAAGTGTGAAAAGTGTAATGTAACAAGGTAAATGAGGGACCTTGGTCTTTAAGAAGAGAGTGTGTTTGTTTTATCTGACTTGATCTAATTTTAAGAAACAGAGAATCAAACCCTGAGATCAGAAAGTGTAGTAAAAAATACACTTTGTTTGTCCCATGAGAACTTACTAAGAATTAAATAATGAAATTATATATAAGTTCAGAAATGCAGCACCCCATTGTTTTTAAGGTACCTTGCTGAATGCTGAAGTGTTGATACAGGATATTCTGATTTGCTTCCAGTCACCTGTGTGCTTTGCCTGTGTTGCAGTTGCGTGCAGGGAGGGGACCAGTCCACGCTCAGTTCCTCCCTGTGTCTGTGTGGTTTTTTCCTATTCCAAAAGAAACCAGAACATATAAACAGGGAGGAAGCTGGAGATGTCCTGTGGTGCAACTCTTGAGCGGCTGTGAGGGAGAGCAGAAGAGCTGTGTCCTGCACAGGCGTCTGTCCCGCTGTGGATGTGCTGTGAGACGTCACTGCTCCAGCACCGACCTGGGGCAAAAGAGGGAACTTGTTGGGATGAAAACCAGTTAAAGTGCAGAGAGGAGAAAGCAGAGAGCTGACTCCTGACGCTTCCCTGACAACCTACATGGGAAATACTGACTAGCGTGGTCAGGGAATGTGCAGTGCAGTAAAGCCGAGGGGTGTAAAGCTGAGGTTGTGCGTACGTTGCCTTCCAAGAGCTGCTGCAGTCTGTCATTTAACAATGTCTAAAATACAACCTCTTCCTCAGCCCCAAGGAGCTACTGTCAGACAACAGAGGCAGGAGGTAATTTTAAGATCAAGTAGCAGAAGGACTAGCTTACTTCTCTCCACGTCCGTGGTAGACAGACTAATTCCTGCCTCCTCACTGGAGCAGTGTGGAAAGGTGCTTTCCTGGGAGAGGGCCTTGCCCTTTGCTTGCTTCCTGTATCTGGTGGATTTTGTAGCTTCAGTGGATATTCCCATGAATTTGTTTATGAACAATCAGGAGAGCTGTTACTGATCTATATACAAATTTCATATTCTGTTTTTCTTACAACAAAAACATCTCAATTGTTTTAAGACTGGCTGGACAAACTTTTGAAGCATTTTTTTTGGTACACACTTGAAAATTCTTCTAGTGAAAGTGTCAGATTTTTTTGTTTATTTTTTTCTAATGACAGGGTTGAAATAGTACAAAGCTCTAATAAGCCAATGAAACATTCTGCCAACCTGTATCATTTACTGGGTTTGATATGCCTGGTATTTGCTTAGGAACTGAGTATACTACTTGTCTGCAGAAGAAAACTTCTTTCCAGAGAAGTTTAGAAGAAAGAAGCAATGGGGGACACACATGTTTCTTTTGAATTTGTATTTAACCATGTTGCTCTTAGTGCTGCCAATTCCCAGTGGCCCAACTTATTTCCCTTTGAAACAAACTATGGATAGCATCTAATCCTAATTAAAGTTTATTAAAACTTCATAGTAATAGTAGAGTAATTATAGGTAGTGTAGAAGTCTCACTGATTTTTCTTTAATCAAAGTGTAATCTTGTCTGCAGCTGTATTAAATTTAAGCTTGTATGACAAACCTCTTGGTCTGTCAAAGCTTATTACTTAATAGCAAACATGTTTTTTGTGGGAAGGCTGTGTTTGTACTGGGAGTGCAGTTTGAATCTTATGTGGACTTAATTTGAGGGCTCATCTGTTTTGGTGATGTACAGTACAGATTCTCTTTTTCTGTGGAGTAGATGGACCAGTGTAGATGGGACTGATTTGATGCACAGTACCAGTGCATTGTCACTATTATTAAATGTCATCATTTTTAATGACAAACTTGCTGAGCTTTCTTCCATATTCTGTTTGGACTGTAGATTTTGAAATAATTCTTTAAACGTTTTTGCTTTGAGTTGCCAGTGTGTGTGCTTCTGCTGGTAGTTGTTTTTTTTTCTTTTAGTAAATGACTCATTCTCCTGAGTTGCTTTAGTTTCTGGACTTTGTTTTTTGTTCTTCTAAGAGCATAGATAATGAATTATAGCAGAATTTAATATGTTAAATGTCAAGAATACGTTTCAACAAAGGGCTATCTTTGTACAGAAAAAGCCTAACTGTTTTCAGAACAGCAATTTATTTTAAATGCTGATTAGACATGGAAAAGATTTACATATTAATTCCAGTTCTTTTGCAGTGTATGGCCAGTTTTTAGCTACATATTTTTTACCATTGTTTAGAAAGTTCAATTTCTATATTAAATGGGAAAAGCCTTTGACAGCATTCTGATTTTTACATATGCTTGTTATTCTGGGTAGTATTTCAGTAACTTGCATAATTACAGTAGCAGGAACACTGAAGCTGAGAAACCTAATTTTAAAATCTGAGAAGTAGGAGAATTGTTAATGTGGATGTTGTAGCACAGAAGTAGCTTGTGTTGGAGGCCCCAGACGGTAAAGATGGAATTAATAGTTTAGGCAACCCACAGAATACTTGGGTTTAGTTCTATAATTAATGGAAATTTCGGTGCTAGAAAAACTCCATAATATAAACAGTCTTCAGCTGCAGTCTGTGCTCTGCTGTTTGTGGCGTTGCTTTGCAGTGCCCGGCCCGGGCAGTGTGTGCATCGTGGCATTGCCCTCTGCCGGCTGCAGCTCGGCTCTTAGCGAAAGGAAAAGGCACTGCCGTGCTTAGGGAAGGCATTCAAGGATTCTTCCTTGCAAATGATTAGCTGTGTTGTGTTTTTTACAGTAGCAGTGTGTTCCCTGGTCTGTGGAATGGCATCACTTGTTCCGTGACAACTGAATAACACCAGGACTGTACAAAGAAAACATAACGTGATTGTATAATTCCATAGCAGGGACTACCACCCTTAAATATTAATGTGGAAATAAAAAAAAACCCATGGATTAATTGTATAACTTTTTTATGATGTTATGAGATTGTCATTGGTGCTGGTTGAGATGTGCCTTTGGCCTCTTTATGGGATGGTGGTACTTGTAACCTTTTGCTGGGGTTTGGACTTGAATTCTAAGTGAGTGGATGTTTAAAAAAAAAAAAGTATTCATGTCCTTCAGGCCACTTTGATTAATTTGCTCTTTTGTGGTTCTTGGTAGGTAGAATATTTTTATCATATTTTATCTACAGTTGTCACTTTTCTGTCTAACTCAAAGCATTATAAGTGAGTTATGAGAAAAATCACCTGATCACCCTCCACTCAAGGAGTTTGGTAGTCAGGGGGGACTAGTCATCTTTCTGTAATTTTGCATATGCTTTTCAGGATTGAAGCCACTTAAATTTGGAATAAAAAGCTATCAAGCTTATCCTAACTGCTCGGTTAAAAAAAAAAAAAAAGAGAGGGGAATGGTGATGATACTGAAGTACAAAGAACAACCAAGTGATTCAGTGTACACAGTGTCAGCAGCTTAATATCTCTGCTCTAGTAGGTGAACTGTGAAAGATTTCAGTGTATGTTTCTAGCCATTATAAATGTATATTGACTTGGGAAGAAAAATGTTATCTTGTGTTTTGTCAGTTGGACAGTGTGACCTGAAATCTGCATATAGATGGAGTTGTCTCTGATTTTTATACCTGAAAGGATCTGCCATTTGGAAAATTTCCTTATGGCAGTTAAAGGATTAAAACATTAGTGAAGGCTGTTTCTTCTTAAACTGCCAATCGAGAATAGTGATGCTGGGAAGAGATTCTTTTTGTACTTTAAAAATGTTTTCTGTGTTTTAGAGGGAAATGTGGAAATATACCTAGTCCAAAAACTAGCAAGGTTTGATAATATCTTTCAGAGATGTAGACAACTGCTCCCTCAGGCTTTTCAGCTGAAAGGGTGTGAGATACCAGCAGGACTTTGCGATTCCCTTGGCTCTGCTCCTCGTGCTCACTGGCAGATTGGTCATGGGCACTGATGTGCTCTGGGTACTTTTTATTGACAAAGAGATCTTAAGAGATTTGGATTATTGGTTGTTTATTTGTATGTATTTGTTGGTTTTTGGGTTTTTTTAGCTTGGCTGAAGAAAACCATTGATGGGCACAGGTGTTAGCAGTGTAACATCCCTGATGACTCTGTGGATATGATGGAAAACAGGTAGGATAGTCTGTGTAGAAAGCTTTACTGGAATAATTACCTTGGCAAGTTTTGCCATGTTAGCAACCCTTTTAATCTGTGAGTCCAACATCCCACGTGTGTGATTTTTGCCCAGGACTAAGATGACTGTGAGTCGTGAGTCACTGTTTGAAACCGTAATTACCATATCCTTGAACGCCCCACCTGCCCTCTGCCCATTCCTCTCTGCTGGGGTTGTTCTGGTGTTGTGAACCTGTGAGAAGGTTCTTCTGACCTTGGGAACCTGTGTGAAGGCTGCAGCACCTGCCCCTGGTTTTTTTTTTGAAGCCAGTAGGACACAGCTAAAGAAATGGCTGATTAATATTCCTTAAGATTGCCTATCAAAAACCAGCCCATGCAACCAGCTCATGTTGCTGGCAGACCCATTTCCATATGTGGATTTCTTAACTTAAGCTTAAAAAATCCGTCTTTTTTTAATTGTAAAATTGTGGATCTCAAATGAGCACCAGAATAAATCAGCCTTTGTTCATAAATACCAGCATTTAATTACTACTTGCGTTGAAAATCTTGACCCAGGAATGCATTGCAAATAAATACAGCCTCCTCCCAGACTATTTTCGCTCTCACTTTGTTGGAGGTATGGCTTGGCAGTGCCTTGAGTACAAATATTAAACTCCCAATTGTCAAATTTCTCCTCTGTGCTGGAAAATGAATTTTCCGTCTTTGGATGGAACCGCACCCTTCTCTTTCGGTGTTTGGTTTCCAGTTAATTGCATTTGCTCTCTGTGTGGAATGCTGGAGTTCAAAACACAGAATGAAAATAAATTAAATTTAGTATTTTTTTAAAAAAAAAAAGTTTTGGTCCTTACTTGATACAGAGAAGTCTTCGGAAAAGCAAGGGAGGAGCACATTGCTCTGGTGACCCCTTGTTTTCAGTATGAGGAACTGTGTAGTGAACTCTCACTACACTCTATTTGGGTAATATTTGTGGTTTGGACCTGTTACAAAAATATCTAGTTTGACATGATTAAAATTAGTGCAGTGTCATGTGTACTTAGGCAGTTCCTTTCAGTCAGGACTTGTACTTCTGCATCTTTATTGGCTCCCTTGAATTTTTATCACCATAACATTGAGCTCAGTATGGTCACTTCAACTGTAATTTAGGAATGTGCTGAACATTATTTTCCTTGTGACACCTGTCAGCTGTTAATAAATAGTTCAGGAGCAGATGATGTCAGAGAGCAAGAAATTTTTGCTTTTTGCAAAGGAGAGCTGAATTAACTAGGCCTGCTGCAGATCTTTGTTTAAAAAAGTAAAAATACTGTAGTCAGAATAGACAAGTCCTTTCAGATAGAATGTCCCTTGTTAAAAGGAAGGGAGACAACTTCTTCCTGATATTTTTAGGGTTTTTATGTAGTGTTATTGTGGCAATACCAAACCACTGTTGCATTGCAGTTGGATGTGTCTGTGAAATCTGATGTGGTTTTTTTTCTTTATCTGACTGTGATCACTGGGAGTTTTCTCTGCTGTAAACCAGCACCAGTATGGAATTAATGACAGTAACTTCTCCCTTTATTCTCTAAGCAGTTGAAAAGTTAACACGTGAGAGGAGATTCTCCTTTGGCAGGAGTAGAGGAGCTTTGATGTAATGATTAACTAATTTAGAAACTTAGCAGCGAGTAGCAAGACAGTTAAGCAGCTTTTGCAGTTCTGCACCTGCCTTGAAATGTCTGGGGTTATGTTGGGAGTTGGAGTTTCCTGACAGACTAAGAGCTGCCTCCTTCCTTGTGCTTTCATATAAGTAGATCTTCTCTCCTGGCGGAGTATCTGGTAATCTCAGCTTCCGTTGTGGTTTCTCTTCCATTTGCTTGCAAATGAAAAATGTAATTGTTTGCTGATAGAAGTTTAGTAGCCCAATTTTCTTTAGGAAAATTTCCGTTTCAGTTAATTTTCTGTTAGTCACTTGGGTATCTTCTTAGCTCAAGATTTTCGAGGAAGCAGAAACAATGGATAATATTAGTGTTGCATTTTTCTTTCTGAGTATTTATGGACAGATGCTGATAGTATTTCGAGATTTCCTCTTATTTTTAAAACATTTTTTTCCCTTTATCTTCTACTTTTTGTGTCATTTTTGCCTATTCTTCAGTGTTCTCCCGCAAAAACAATTTAGTGGGTTTCTTTAGTAGGTGTTGAAGATATTTGATTTTAGTTTTTATTTATACAAGGTTTTCATAAGGTCAGTCAAAATTTAAAGACCAGGAGAGATTTATGCCTTACCTTTGTGCTTTTAAATTAGGGCACAGTTCTTTCCAAACATGACAACTCTCCCTTTTTATGTCATAATTTTCATTGCAATAGTCAGAGACAAACCCACAGTTTATTTTGGTCTTGCACTTCATTAAGTTGGCCAAAGAATGTTAATTATCAAGTTTAACTATTTTTTGATTGTGAATTTAAGAATAAAAGTTTTAGTTTTCTGAATAGCCTTAGCATTTTTCCCTAGTGCAGGTATTTATGGGGGCTTTTGCCTCCTGAAGACAAGAGTAAATTGCAATGATACATTTCAAACCTTTAGAAACATGTATTTGAAAAGGAATTACGGTTTTATATGGGAACCTGCTCTTTGCACAGCTTATTTATTTTATCTGGATTCATGTGTCCTACAAACACAGTCTCTGGGACTTTGTACACTTCAAGAGCGTGTTTACTTTCCTTGTTGCAAAGTTTGACTGTGTCGTTTTGCCAAACTCTCATTACATTTATGACAGTAAATGATTGTGTTTAGCTCTCAGTCTAGTTTTGTGGGCAAGTATTCCCGTAATGGCATCGGGATTGATGAGTATTTCACCAATACTTTACTCTTAGAAGTGATTATCCTGAGGAAGCCTGAGTTCCTGGGTAATGGGCTATTAAGGTGTTTTGTTTCTTTATTTTAAAGCCGTATTAAGTTGCAATGTATTTCCGTAGTTGATTAACACAGAGAACACGGGAGCATTCAACGAAACCTCAGAAAGTCACCTTGGCCGTGTGTTTTCCCCGGGGTCAGTGTTTGATGTGGACAGAGAAGTTGGTGTAAATGATACAAAGTAATCACTGGTGTCACAGTGATATGTGATACATGGCTTGTAGAAATGTCTGGTGTAAGGAGAGGCTGAGCTTCCTTAATGAAATAAAGCACAAAACTTCTTTGCAAGAAGATTCAATTTCCTTCTAGAAACCTGTTCTTCATCTTCTTTTTACTGGTTTTATGAGTCCATTGTACGAGTCAGCTTTTTAATATGGAGCAGGAAAGTTTTTTTTTTTTTCAAAGTCTGTATGTTGTGTAAGACATTGTCATCTGTGACAGCAGCAAGACAAAATAAGTCACTTTTTATATTGCTTTAGTATTCTGTTGAGTCAGTTTGAGCATCTTGGAGTGATGTGTGAGTAATCATTTCTTGGGAATCTTTTTCTTGATTGAACTTTATCAAATCTCAGCATTTTCAGGATGAGAATTTCACATGGCATCAAAATAGTACTTGAGAATTTTCATTTAGGCTGAAAATTAAATATCCTTTGTTTTCCTCAAGAAAATAGTATATAATTAGTACTGAGTTGAGGAATTTTTTTTGTAAGAAACTTTTCTGCACTGTCTGTATTCAGAATGGAGTTGCATTTCCTTTTCTGAGGCTGTTAATGTCCTTAATCTGTTCTGTGTTTTCTGTACAAGAGGAAGTTTTAAAGCCTGGCATATGTCAAGGGACAGACTTTCATTCATCTGTGAAGAGAATAAATTTAAAATTTTTCTAGTTGTCCCGAAACCATCCAGAATTTGTAGCAGAAGGCTGATATTCAGAAATTCTTGCGAACTGTGAGGACAAAAGTCAAGTAAAAGAGACATTCTAAAGAGTAGTAATTAGTAACTATGGTGACAGATGTCTCACTGTAGCAAGTCAGTCAGCTATATATAAACCAAATTACTTGTAAATTAGAACTCTTCCTCTACATCTCTTCTTTTTAAAAATAGCTTTTTGCATCAAAAGTAGTGACATTGATGTGTAGAGAGGGATCTATTTTTGTACGGTGTTGTCACATTTTGTGGTAAAACATTTTATCTTGAGGTTTTTGGCGAGTATCTTGTCATCCTGCTCCTTTTGACAGTGAATGCCTTTCTGGATTATTTGAGTAATCTGTGGATAGATCAGCACTCGTGAGCAACTTGTACCTTTCTCAACTTCTTCATTCTGCACCTTGTGCTTCCTGCAGAAAATTTTATGTAGAAGAGGAATTAATATTATATATCGAGCCTGCGATTGCTTCAGCTCACATCCTTCAGCATGGACCTTCTACATGAATGTGCTTAGTACAGAGTGATGAGGAAGGAGGCTTTACTGCATAGTAGGGGATGGCCAGGACTTGTTCTTCTGTGACTGGGTGTTTGACTGCATTTTGCCATTGTGGAATGTGATTATTGGGAGGTGTTAACTGCACAACTGTCAAGTTAGGTCAGAAAGTCTTGTTTCTAGGAAATACTTTGTGAGGTTATTTGAATGCCACCAGTTCTGCAAGAGGAGGGTGAAGGCAGATAGGTGAGGAAAGGCAACCATCCTTTTTGATAATGTTTCTGTTCATGTTGGTTGTGCAAAGTTTTGGATGAGTGCACAGTTGGAGGAGAAACGTTGTTTTCAGTATGATCTATTACTTTAATAAAGGTATATGATCATCTCATAGGAAGGATTTTTTCCCATATAAACTACCATCATCATAATACTACTATATTTTTTTCCAGTTTTCTTGTTTTAGATGTTTGGAGTGTTGATAGTTCCTTTTAGAGCTGAAGTAAATAAAAGCAATGTGAAGGTGGGTTAGTGATGTTCATGCAGGTCTGTGCTGTCCGTGGGGTTGTTGGGGGAGTCAGGAATTGTAATGCAGTTTGTTTACTTATATTTTCACAGAATCCCAGAATGGGGCAGGTTGGGAGGGACCACAGTGGGGCATTTGGTCCGATCTCCCTGCTCAAGCAGGAGCACATGGCACAGGATTGTGTCCAGATGGTTCTGGAATATCTTCAGTGAGGGAGACTCCACAACCTTTCTGGCCAATCTGTTCCAGTGCTCAGTCACTGCACAGGAAAGAAGTTCTTCCTCATGTCGAGGTTTCTGCCCCTTTCCTCTTGTCCTATTGCTCAGCAACCCCAAGCAGAGCCTGGTCCCCTCTCTGACACCTCCCTGCAGACACTGATAGACATTGATGAAGTCTCCTCTCATTTGTCTCTTCTTGAGGCTCGACAGGCCCAGCTGCCTCAACCTTTTCTCATAAGAGAGATGCTCCAGTCCCTTAATCATCTTTGTTGCCCTCCCCTAGGCTCATTCCAGGAGCTCCTTGTCTCTAGTACTGAGGAGCCCAGAACTATGTATTTGTGAAAAAGCATATATTTCATAAAAGCAAAGATGATGCAGATCATCATGGTTTCTGACAGCTGTCTCCTAATGCAGAGAACTTCAAGTTCTGGTTATGAACTGTATTTTAAGTACTTATGTACTTTAGGTACTGATTCTGACATAGAACAGTTGACAGAAATCAGGTGGTTGACATTGTAAATACAGCCTGCTCTCTACCATTCTCTTCTTGACTGCTGCTGCTGCTGTGGAGGTGGGAGTACATGGCTTAGGAACCAGCTTCTGAAGTAGGCTCGTTTTTAGCCCAGGTCATTGTTATGTACCAAGCAAATTAGGCAAACTGAAAATTATAGGAATTCTGAAACCACACTGGGTTGTTCAGCCGTCCCTGCCATTGAGCCAACTTTGCTGCTTTCTCTGATGGGTAAGAGGCAGATAACCAGGATGGTGGTGGGTTCAGCTGCCTCATTTCTTTTGTCCAGTACCACAGGTAAATTGAAGACCTCAGTCTGGAGTGGTATAATGGTTGTGAAAGGTGTGGGGGACTATGGGTTGGAGTTGAGGGCAGCAATGCATAATTACAGACAGGTGGTAGAGATTTTCCTCCTCGTTTTCATACACGTGCACAAACCTTGAATTGTGAGTAGGGTTTTTTGATTTGGTTTTAAACTAGAGAACTTGGATTGTGATATAGTTTGAGGTCCTACATTTAAACGTTTAGCCATATTCTGCCAATCTCTTTAGTATTAATTACTTTGAAAATGCAAGAATACTGCTTGAGAATTATATTTGGTAATAAATAGCTGAAACCCTTTGAATAGAATGTTTTAAGCTCTACATTCCTAGTTGTAAAACTGAATAATGAAAAAGTATTGCTTAATCTTTTTAGTAGCTTTTTTGTTGATAATGACTGCTTATTTATACAAATTTAAAAAATCCTTGTAAATGTCTGACATCCTCTTTCTGAGTTTTTTTGATGTAAAGTAGATTATGTGGATACCTGCAAATATTAAAGAACAGTATAGAGCTATTGACTAATAGTAACCTTGAGTCCTGAGCTTTTCACCATCAGACAGGTTCAGTTACAACTACTTGCAAATGTGGGGGTCAGATAGTGATTTAGAAAGTAAACACTTGTACCTAATGGCCACAACAAGTAGGAGGTGGCATTAACTCTGCAAACATGCTTCCATGTGTTTCTTTTTTTGTGAATGTTTTTAAAATTCTGATAGGTGTAAGTGTATCTGTAGAGTTCACCAGTTAAAAAAAGCATTGCAAAGTTGTATGTCAAAAGAGAGGTCTGTGCTGAAACATTTGGAGGTACAACACACCTGGGCATGTTTGCTTTGTTCTGTTGAGAAAAGTGACATTTTTATTTATAATATTAGGAAGAAATTCTTTACGGAGAGGGTAATTAGGCATTGGAATGGGCTGCCCAGGGAAGTGGTGGATTCTCTGTCCCTGGAGGTTTTTAAGATGAGACTGGATGTGGCACTCAGTGCCATGGTCTAGTAACTGCTGTGGTAGTGGATCAGGGGTTGGATTTGATGATCTCAGAGGTCTTTTCCAACACAACTAATTCTATGATTCTATGATTTTGCTACCGGAGCAACTCAGGGTTGTAGACAAGCTGGCTTTTGGGCACAGGTTAAGCTGTTGCTTCCTCTCCATGCTGGGCATTGCCTGCCTACCTAAGGTGCTTCCTCCTCCTCCTCCTCCCCAAAAATCCATCCATCTTCCCTTCCATGTTGTAGCCCCTGTGTCCTTTTCAGGCAAAGTCTGCAGACTCTGCTCACACAAAAGTTGAGTGACAGGGCCTGTAGTGAACTTCAGAGCACTTAAATGACCAGGACATGGCAAGCAGCAGAAGGATTAATATTTTACAGCACTTCAAATGCATCTGGAAAGGCCGAACTGTGTTTATACCCAGACTTGGTTATGCTGGCACAAAACTGCTTTTACTGCCACCGTTTATTTTGCTTGACAACAGGTATGAGCAACCAGCAGGGTTGTCCTGGCAGTGCAGTCAACAAAACTTCAAGGTGTAAACAGACACGGAACAACTTGGTCAGCAGAAGAGCATATTCCCTGCTGTCCTTTCCTTCCTGCCCCTTGGAGCTACTGGCAGGTTTGGAAGGATAGCACTGAATTCCTGGGGGTAGCTGAGGATTTTAACCTTTTTTCATCAGAGTAGCTGGATTTACATTAGGCTTACACTTTGAGTTGAAAACTTGGAGTGACTTTTTTTTGTCCAGTGCTATATCAAAGGTTACTTTTTTCTCTTTTTCATTACTGCACAGAAAGAGTGATTAAGTTTATTTTTTTCAAAGATGTTACTGAAAACTACTAGCAAGTTTTGCTTCACTCTGGAGATATTTAAAACTTATGGTCCCTGAATAGCCAACTGCCACTCCTTCACTCTGTTCAATCTGACTGGAAAATCCCTTTCTTCACAGCTGGTTGCTTTTAGTTTCATAGCGTGTGCCTGCCTTGGGTAGCTTGAATGATTTTAAAAATATCTCTAAACTTAATAAACTCATTTTGTTTCTAAGTTGAAGGATCTGGAGTTTAGTAAGCGAAAAGCTATTAGATCTGTGTGTTTAAGAACCAGAAAACTAAACAGAAAAGCAATTTTGCTTGCTGTACCCCACCCTGTGAATTATGCTTGCTTATGGAGACAAATTCTTCTACTTCCTTGACAGGCGGGTGGAGTTGGGCAAGTGAGAGGAATGGAATTCAGGATCTGTCTAAGCAGACCAGAATGAAGAACTCAATCAATTGGATCTGGAGATAATTTAGCATTTGAACTTCTCTATCTTACAGCCAAAGGGCTGACCTGGAATTCAGTATGGTTTGCACAGTGTACTCTGTTAGCAGAAGTGCTGCCCCCCAAATGAGAAAATACTCAGTGTTAACACTTCAAGGAAGATAAAATAATCTTTTAACAGTATGGGAGAAAAGCTTCCTAGCTGCAAGTGTGACAGATGTTGGCCATGTTAGTTTGACCCTGGTATGTATTGTTTTAAAGTCTTTGGCTTTGCACAGCCTGACTTGTGCTCAATGTACTTCTCTTCCTAGTTGAGTTCTCAGCATTAAACGAATAATTGAACACAGTCGTGCTATTGCTTAGTCAAATTCTGAGCTCAAGCATTACTCCAGGGCAAGTATTCCAGTTTCTAGATCCCTGTTTACTTGCTGCTTTTGAGTGTTAGCTTTAATACTGGGGGTGCATTTATAATGCCTGCGTTAAATGTTCAGTGATTATGTAGTGTGAGTAGGGGAAGAATCTGTCATCGTTAACTGCAGCATTTTATGGCTTAACTGCTGTGGCTGACAGCCTTGCTGCCCCTTGGTGGCAGTAACCATGGCAAAAGTGAAGCTGCCGTCTGTTAGTGGCCGTAGTTCAGAATTTGACAAATTAATTTAAATCTTTCTGGTTTAAGCTAATACCTCAAAGCCTCAAAGGTTTAATGGGACCCTGAAGCACATGGGAGTTGTGTTTACTACTTTCACACAGGAAATAAGGGATGAGGAGAAGAATGGTAAACTAGGATGTTCTGAAATTGGAATTCTCTTTCTACATTAGTTGTCTAGGCAGTGAAAATATATGCAATAAATAAAATACAATAATGTTTGACTTTCTGTAAAAGGCAATAGCCTACATTTTGGTACTTATTAATTATTAATTCAGCTATGGAATAAGGCTGAAATAGCTTTGACTGTATGCTGTAGTTTGTGTCTGCATTTTTTGATGTAGAAGTGGTTCCTCTTCACATACTGAATCTCAAATCTCTGTAGACAAACTCAGTTCTCCAGTAATTCTCCTCAGTGTAACTCTCAGCATAATTGCCCTGAATGTCCTGAACTGCAGTTTCAAGCTGAGTTAGATGGAGTAGCAGTAACGTGCCCTTAGAATGGCAAAGGATGGCTGTACATAGTGATAGCAAATATTAGAAGTATTAAACAGTTGGTCAGCTGTTTGTTCCTGTTGTTGGACTGTAATTAAATCCAGGTAATTAAATCACTGAAAAAGTGTGCTACTTTCTTTGCAAGATTTTCTGTGCATCTCTGAGCCTGTTTTTTGTCTTCTTCACAAGTGTCTCCCCCTATATCAGGCCTGCATATGGCTTGGGAACCAGAACACCTCATGACATTCTCACTTGTCAGGCTAAGTAAGGAGTTCTTTTCAGCCTCCCTCTCAAAGGTGTTACAGTAGTAATCATGAAACAGAATTGGCTTTGTTGTTGTTATTTGGTTTTATTTCTTTGAAGAAAACAGTTTACCTGCATTTCATACGTAAGGTTAAAATCTGTCCTCCTGGAGCAATTTGCAACTTCCTGATGTCAGTTAAAATTGATATATTTTATGTGCTTAACTTTAATATCTTATAGTCTGGAACCCCTGCGGAAGAATTTTTATTTCACTAATCAGGAAAAATTTGTTACGGGGGAAAATCGTAGTGGTATCTAACTGCATGAAAATAACACGTGGACTGTGATTTAGCAGGTTGTTGATACTCCTCTGAGTCATTGACCTAGAAAGCAATGGAACTTAAATGGAATGTGATTTTATACACCACAGGTCAGAGCAGAGGAGGTACTTTTTTGTTCAGTTTGCAAAACTGAATGGTACCTTGAAATGTTATAAATATGAAATGTGTGAAATAAGTACATAATTCCTTGCAAAGCAGGGAAACAAAAATCAGTAGGAAACTTCCTCAATGTAGTTTCTAAGGATGAACTGTACAAAATAAAACTACAAGTTTTATTTTAGAATAAA
>NW_016690382.1:337275-373867 GCF_001604755.1 Lepidothrix coronata | reverse complement strand
ATGGTGTATAAGTGAGAGGGGATGTAAAGAATAAATTATTAAAGAGGAAGTATCAGCTAGGATATCTCTTTTTGTCTGAGGTGTTATGATAATGGAGAGTAAGTTTCTTGAATACTTTGGGAACCGCCACTCAAATGATACTGTGTGAATTAAGGATGTGATAATCCTTTAAGAGTCCTCAAAAGCTGAGTTGTTTTGAATGTGTGTGAGCCACCTTCTCTGCTCTGCGTCGAACTCGTTGTTAATATGAGGAGCAAAAAGGCTGGGACTTTCCTCTGAAGCGAGGTGTGATTTATGAAAGCCGGTATAATTAGGCCAGTACACGCTGCCCTTTTTTCCGGCAGTACCGGCTGAAGCACCTCCTCGTGTAACTTGCGTCAGCTCTCGAAACTGGTTTGCGGTGACTAAACGAACGCCTGAGCCGCTCCAAGTGAAGAGGTGGTGGAGCAGCTCGGCAGCGAGCTCTGGGAAGGGAAGGATTCATCCCTGCTCCGAGAGCTGGCACTGCTGCCCGAGCCTGGGCTGCGCTGAGAAGCAGGAAGGACAAATGGTGCTGGTTTCGCAGCCGGCGCTGTGTGACACAGCTGCTGTGGCAAAGGCGTTGGTTCGGGAGTTGGAGAGCCCGCCGAGGGTACTGCATAATTAGTAGTGCATCACATAGCAGTGTACGGCCAGGAGTGCCGGTTCATGTATGGACACGTTTGGTTTAGGGCTTGCGCTTGATTTTGTTTCCTAAAGATAACTTTGGTAATTATGCAAAAGTGATGGAGGGACTGACCTTTGAGAAAGATCACTTGAGCTGTTGAAAACTGGTATGGAAGTAACATTTGAATTCGCTGTGTGGAAGGGACCAGCTCAGAGGGTTGCTGAGCAGTGGCTCCATTAAAGAGAACCGAATCTTTTATGCCAGGACTTGAAGTCAGTGCATTTCCCCTTCCTTAGACATCAGCTGTTAACATGTGGCTGCTATTACTTATTTCTTTACTAGATGCAGGAAGAAGAGTATTTACAAACAGAATGAAAAGGGAAGAAGAGTATTTACAAACAGAATGAAAAGACTTGAAGATTATCACTTTCCTAAAATGTACATAGTGCAGTTCAGTAGTATGCACTTACTGGACACCAGTTATATAATATTAAGTATAATATAATTTGTATTTTCTGTGGCCATTTGTTTATGAATTTCATTTTGCAGTTTGAATTTTGTGTCTGCTCCTATTTTGTGAATTTTGTGTAGCAGATGCTGTGTTGTGCTTCTTTTCCTGTGGTCACTCTCCTATATTTCCTTGTGCTGTCTCGCCTGTGCCCTGTTTGCAGATTCTGCAGAAGTGTGTTTGCAAGGGGCAGTGATTAATCAAAAAGTTGGGAGGGATAAAAGACAGGTATTATGCATAGGGAAGAAAAGGGTGGGGAAAAGTAAATAAGCACAGTATTTGTTTCTCCTTGCCTGTGACTCACTTTTTCATAACAGAAGAATTTTCAAATGAAGCAGAAGGCTGATTGAAAACAAACAGGAAGCAAAAAATAATTATCTGTGCACTGAATCATGAGAGGGTTCAGTCCTTTCAGACTATTAAATTAACAAGCTAATTAATTTGATTGGCTTTTAAATGTATAACTATTATAAAAGCTATATTATATACTATTATATTAATAGATAGTATTTCATAATATGGAGAGTATTACTTAGAGTAGGGTGGGTCTGATTATTAATGCAGTGAATGCAGTCATAATTTGTTATCCTTAATTTGTGTTTACCTTCATCTTTATTTTCTCTTCCTTCAATTTAAGATCTAAAGCATATCAGTTGGGGTAAAAAAAAATTCTTTCACATACTGCTTTTCATTCTATCACTTCATACACCTATCTGAGCTTTCCTGTGCTGGCATTCCCCTTGATTACTGCACTGAGTCCCATGTCCTGGACAGAATGCAATTCAAGCTCTCCAGTTAGGGCTGCTGCTTTATGCTACTTGGGGTAAGCATATAAGATGTCTCACATACTTGGTGTCATTTTCCAGTATAAGATCTGAAGAGCCCTGGTGCTGGGCTCTCACTACATTCTAAACCCACCTTTTCCCTCGACACTGTGGTTTTGAGTTATGTATCACTTTCTTTGAGGAGTGCAATAATAGGGGCAAATAAAAGCATGCCAAATTCTGCATGGAATCCTGAAAAAAAAAGGAGTCAATTGCTTCTGTAAGCAAAACGTGGGAATACATTCATTTCTCTGAAGGCAATATCTTCCCCCAACCTTATGCCTGCTTTGGGACTTGATGAGATCCTTTATGAGTGCAGGAAGCCAGGGATTTCTACCATCCCACCAAGTTTCTGTAGTAACTGTTGTCAGCTTGAACTGCTGTGACTGACTCATTTCAGTAGTTACACCTGGCTAGTTCGTAACATCCCAGTCCCCTCTTTGATGCCCTCTGCTCATGAGGTCTTAGCCAGAGACTCCAGTCTCCTGCCAGGTGACTCATTTGTAGCCTGTTCTGGGATGCAGCAGTTTTGACTACGAGTCTTGTGTCATAAGCAGTTTCAGATTCAATAAGTTGCTATTAACATTTAATTAACTCTACAAATGGATATTTACAAAGGCACTTGATGCAGCAATCTTGAGATTAACTTAGTGGCATGAACTAGTGTTGACTGAGAGGTAAAAGCAGCCTGTTGTTTTCCCTTAGTTTCACCATGGTCTTATGATTCCTGAATTCTGTCTTCTGATAAAGCTTTTCCTTATGTCCTCAGTGCTAATCTTCCCTACAACAAGTTTGTCGTGGAACAGTTACCTTAACTGTATGAGCAGTTAGAATTTTTGTGTGTTGACCAACATAAATATAAATTCTTACATATATGTGACAAAAGGTATTGTTGCTAATGGTGTCTGTTCCTTTCTGTGCAGGCAGTTGTTCAAGTATAGTTTGTAGCAATTATTTCCCTAATGTATTTACTAGAATTCAATTGTATGTTAAACAGCTAAAAAACAAATACAAATATTTCTTGATAATGGGAAGGTGTTGCATCCTGAGGAGGGTGTTTTGAGTTTGACACATTTATTCTCTTCTATACTGGGAGATCAGGTTATATTTTCTAGCAAATAAAATTCTACTTGAGCTTATGTTTCATCATAGTTGTCTTATTTTCACAGATATTTTACTATTCTTTTTGTTTGTTTTTACAGTTCTATCTTCAAGACACTAAAAGTAGTAATGGTACCTTTATTAATAGTCAGAGACTGAGTAGAGGATCTGAGGAAAGCCCACCATGTGAAATAATGTCAGGTGACATCATCCAGTTTGGTGTAGATGTGACGGAGAACACGCGGAAAGGTAAGGGTATGGATCATTTTCTGTTTTTTCAAGTGTGTTTATTTAGAACATCTTATTGCAATTCAGTGTTTAAAAGTAAATAGTATTCCCATTGTAGCCCCTCCAAAGCCCAACAAACCAATCCATAGTACAACAGTAGAATTTTTTTAAGGGCATTAAGTGAACAAAACAAGAAGACAGTGCCTGCTCCGTCTGTTACTCATGATTTTGTCTTTAGCCAAGTAGGTTATAGTTCTCAACTCTGAAGTATCAGAGGAAGGTTAATGAAGGTTAAAGAAAACATTGTTAAGCAATGGTTGTGGTGAAATGTTTTGTCATGGAGAGCTTGTGGAGCTGTAGTATTTCTGAGTGATTCATTGTAGTGAAGGTCTCATCACGTTGTTTCACTTTTCTCAAAGATGATGTTGCAAAGATTCAACTCCAGGACGTCAAGTTGAAATTGTCTGGGAGTTAATTAAAATGTTTCCATGAGAAGTGATTGCAAATATTTATGAATACTAGCAGTACACATGGAAGAAATCAAAGGAATACATTGCATCTGATGAACCTGGAACTGTTAATTTGATGAGATGCTGCCCTTCACTCAGAGAAGCTGAATTTGTTCAAGTGTATTTAGACTAAAACAATTTTAATTATAAGATTTAGTTGGAAGAAAAATTAGATTTTACTTGTTTTTATCAGCAATTATTTGCAGTTAGTTTATGGGAAAGTTTGTGGAAAGTTCATGGTAAGCAAAATCCTTGCCATGAATTCTTGCCAGTAATAGTTCTTTCCAGTGGTTTTACAAAACACCATCCCAGTGACCTGTCATTTGTGTAATGAGTGATCAGATTGTGCAGCCTTCCTTGTCCTTTTCTCAAGCTTTGAAGATGGGAGCTGTGCTCATGTTACTGATGAATGTGTTGAGCTTGCTAATGAGGAAGAGCATACAGGTTTGCTTTCCTCGCTCTCTGTGCTCCCCCAAGCAGTGAAGGGAGATCATATCGTCATGCTGAGGCACAAAAGAGCTGCATCACAGTTTGGGTGTTTACCCATGAATGCCACTGGAATGCATACAGACACAGTTTTTTCACCAGTTCATTTCAGGAGTCTTAGATGTTCCTGTTAATCTAATCTAGTCATGAAACAGACACGAAAGTAGTTTTTAAATTAGTGATTCCCTTTAAAACCACTTTGCATTTTGTTATTTACATAATGCCTTACTTGCACAAGACATTTCAGCATTCTGCTGGGTGTAATTATAAGGTAATGACAGGATAGGCAGAGTGTACTTGTCTATGTAAATTCTGAATTGTGTCAATATTGCTAGAATACATTTATTTTATTGTTCAGGCTCTATCTTAGTAAATAATTTCCTTGCAAATGTGATCTGGATTTGGTTCATTAAAGTAGTGGCATGTTCAGTATGTGATTTTTCAGGTTATCAGGTATGAGCACTGATTCCTCAGCTTCCTGCTGTGCAGCCAAAGTCAATAGCGGGCCCTGGAGAAGTGTTTCCATGCCTCCTGCTTCCTTATTTGTCCACTTGCTGTATTACTGACAAGCGCAGAGGCCTGGCCATTTCCCTCTCCTTAAAACAGCACTTAGCTATTAACATCTTGCTGCACTTTTCTCTGTGTTAGTGTGGTTTATATTCTTTTAGCACTTGTTAATTTTTCCAGTCAGCACCAGAGCACTCCAAGAGTTAACTGGTGGTATTTCCCTGCCTGGAAAGGAGGAGCAGCCTTGCAAAGCAGGGTCAAATAATACCAGATGATTTAGTTCAAATACAGTTTATGTACTTTTTTTCTAGTCAGGTTTGGACTCTTTCGAACATCTCTTCTATCATGGGGTGTTTGAGGGAGCCTGTGCAGTGAGGAGCCCAGTGTGTTCTGTGGGGTGGTGCACAGACCCTCAGGGGTGTGAGGGGCTCCTCAGGGCTCGATAGTGGCTACCAAGGCTGCTGTTACTGCACTAATGAGGGAAGAGTAAACCCAGACCGTCACTTGTGAATTCTTTCTCTAGGAAGCAAAAATTGAGACAAACAGAAATGTTTTCCATGTTCCCGTTGTGCTCCCTGTGCAGCATAATCCATTGGGGTTCAAGGCAGCTCTTGGAAGGGTTTGGAGTGGTGAGGTGAAGTGTGAGGCAGCACCATGTTTCGGAGGGGTGCAGAGCTCATGACTGGAGTGTGGTACAGCAAGTTGAGCAAGAGCAGGGTTTAAGTCCGTGGTGGGAGTGGGGTGGGGTGTAACTCCATGGTGGGAGCTGTGGATGTGGGGCAGGTGTTTCACTCCGTGGGGAGTGAGATGTCACTCCATGGCTGTGGGCCGAGGGTCACTCCACGGCCGAGGGTCACTCCATGGCTGTGGGATGGGGGTCACTCCATGGCTGTGGGATGGGGGTCACTCCATGGCTGTGGGCCGGGGTTCACTCCGTGGCTGTGGGATGGGGTTCACTCCGTGGCTGTGGGATGGGGTTCACTCCGTGGCTGTGGGATGGGGGTTCATTCCGTGGCTGTGGGATGGGGGTCACTCCATGGCCGGGGGTCACTCCATGGCCATAAGTCACTCACTCCATGGCTGTGGGCCGGGGGTCCCTCCATGGCTCTGGGCCGGGGGTGTCCCTGTGGGCCGGGGGTCCCTCCATGGCTGTGGGCCGGGGGTGTCCCTGTGGGCCGGGGGTGTCCCTGTGGGCCGGGGGTCCCTCCATGGCTGTGGGCCGGGGGTGTCCCTGTGGGCCGGGGGTGTCCCTGTGGGCCGGGGGTCCCTCCATGGCTGTGGGCCGGGGGTGTCCCTGTGGGCCCGGGGTTTCCCGCCCTGGGCGGTTCTCGGGGAGGCGCCGCCGGGCCCCGCGTGTCCGGCGCTGTGGCGCCCCCTGGCGGCGGCGCGGGCGCTGTGCCGGTGCCGGGCGGGAGCGGCGGCCCCGCGGAGCGCGCGAGGTGAGCGGGATCGGGAGCCGGGAGCGGGGAACGGGGATGGCTCAGTCCCTTGGGGAAACCAGAGCTTGCTTCGCTGCCTTGCCTTGGCATAGACCTCAGTTTAAACGGTTGCTGCTGTCCTGTGCAGTCAGCGCTGTAGTCGTGTTTTCTGTGTCGCTTTCCCTTTCCCGTAGGCTTTCTCATTATTTTTGCAATTACAATTAACTGATAGCTAAAGGTCAGACTGCGGGGTTTGGGTCGGTTTTTTCTTTCTTATTGTTTTTATTTTATAAATTTATCAAAATGCTTGGTACCTTTTCCCAGTCACTGTCTTTTGCTAAATGCTCTTTATATCGTAGTATTTTACACAAATAAAGCTCCTGCAGCTTTTAGGGGATTTTTTTTTTTTTCCCTGTCCAGGTGTTGACAGAAAAACTTCACAATTATGTAATCTCACATTAGACCTACCTGATATGTGACCCAAAGGCAAAGGTGTCTGTTGGTATTTAATTTCAGATACTCTAATGTTTTCTTATTGAAATCACTAATTTCCTCTTGAAGATTCTTCATTGTGAAAGCTATGTATTACAGGCTACAGCCTGTAATATGTAATATTAGCTACAGCTAATATTACTTTATATAATGTAATTTTTAAATGTTTTTGCAAGAATGGATTTGTTTCATTATAAATAAAGAGCCCAAACCTTGCAGATTAATCTATTTTGCCCTGGCACATAAGTGTAATACTTTACCAGATCAGCTTGAAAAAACAAGGTGCTGTAGCCAGGAGGATGTGTCTCCAAAGCATTAGCTTTTAGCTATGGATAAAGGTTAAAAACAACTCGGCTTAGTTGGATCATTTCTCCTGTATTTTTAGATTCTATTGAGGTAGCTTCCTCAAAGACTTGTCTCATTTCCCCGGAGTATTACCGATGTCCTAAAATGCCCATTGCCCTTTTTTTCAAAGCTAGATTAACTGTTTTGCTGATATTAATAACTGTGAAAGTAGAGCAGCTATTTTGTACGTTGATGGGTGCTTGAGGTATAGTAGTATATGACAGGTGACCACATACTCATTTGTATCTCTCTTGTGGTGGTCTTTTGGGTACAATGTATCTTTCCATGTATCCAGAAATAATTTTTACTTCCCAATTCATAGAACCATACAAGGAAAAAACCAACTAAAACTCAGACATAATTTAACTGTTTGCAAAGACATTGAAACCGGTATCAGTAACATATTCGGGAAACATTGTGAAGAAAGCTTGATGTAGAAATCAAATATTGCATTTCCTCCTCTTATTCCTTAGAATCTCTCTGGAGTTCAAAGAATCTTGAATTTAGTCCTTGAGAAACAAGTTTTCCTCTTCTGAAATGAGAGGCCATCTAGGGCTGTGCATTAGATGTGCACAAGTATCCCAAAATAGAGATGTTTTGTCTTGAATAATGCTGCTTATGGTGTTAGAGAGGATGTACTTCTCAGTGGTTCCTACACACTTCCTCTGCATTTCCTTTTTGATCCTTGTTTGTAAATAACAACTACTTGGCAAGTTCCAGATGTTGAACTTGTGTCAATGACACAAGTTGAGTGTGTTGCCTTTTGTCCCTGGATGTGCTTGTAGGAATCTTGTCAAAAAGGTGGCTCGTTATTTTGTTTATACCTCTGCATTCCCTTTACCTAGCTCAGGTAAGATGCATTCCTCCTTCCTCATTTTAGGTTCAAAACACACCAATAACTTTTTAAATTACTATAGAAAAGACAGGTTTCAGGTATTTCTTCTGCACGTGGAAGAATTGGAAGTGCTCCACAGCCAGGACTAAGTACGCAGCAGAGCCCCTTGGAGTTTGTAACGCTGAAGTTTCCTGTCTCCAGAGGAGACTCAGGAAGGCAAACCCAGGCACTGGTGCTTGAAGGTGTTCATGCCTCTTCTTCTTTGCCTGTCTCAGGGTTTCTTAGCATGGTTTGATTGTTACTATAACATTAACTGTTGAATTTACAATTCAATAGTAGTGAATCATGATGACTTAGTATTTGTTTCTTTCCAGTTACCCATGGATGTATAGTCTCCACAATCAAACTGTTCCTTCCAGATGGAATGGAAGCTCGATTGCGATCAGAGTAAGAATAAATATTCATGTATAGCAAAACTCAACTACTGTATAATGAGGATTTGATTGATATTATGTTTAAAATCAGTGTAGGAACAGTTTATTTTCCCGTGACTGTGCAAAGACAGTGCAAGGAGAGCATGGTTCTTTTACAGGCATTGTGAAAAAGAAATCTCATATGCTTGTAGCTTTTAGAAGTTAACTATGAAGAATAAAAAGGTTTTCTAAAAGAAGAAACAATTTCTTACGAAGTTGAGCTTTTCTGACTGTTTGTGGTTTACTCTGCTGAAACGGGTATTAGAAGTAGAAAAATACAGGAAAAAAGAAAGCAAATGAGAAAATTCTCCTTCCCTCTTTCTTTAGTTGGGATTATTATTTTTGCTCCTTTAAATGCACATAAACTCTACTAAAGTGAAGTTCATGGAAACTCAGCTGAATATTGGCAGGGTTTTCTGTGCATGTGTGCATACTTCGAAGAAATTTGCACAGAGTAGTAGAACCCAAAACCTTAAACTTTTTGTTTGCTCTGAGTGCCAATTACAAATGACATAATTTTAATCATTTTTCATTATCAACAATGGTATGTTTTATATTGCTTATTTAAATATTCTTTTATCATTACTATCCAGAAACACTTGCATGAAGCTTTAGGGTGTCTTGTCTTCTGGGAAGATAAGTAAAAATAAATTGTTATGGGAAAATTTCCGTATAATTTCATGTCCTAATAAGTAATAGTAGAAATGTAGAGTGTTAAACTTTTAGTTCTTCTGAAAATGTGCAAGTATAACGTTTACTCTAGTGAAAATGTACAAAATTCTGTTAATTTACCAAATATTATTTTACTCAGTTTGTTGAATTTGTAAACGAGAATAGTACATCCACTCCTTTAATATTTATTGTTTTGTGTAAATTGGTTTAAATCCTAATAAACTAATTTTTAAAGAATCAATTTATGTGAATACTGAAATAAAAGTTGGTAAAGAGAGCTTATAGAATAGCTCCTGTATTTATAATTTGACGTAGTTCTGTAACTTTGAAAAAACCTCACAGCACAGTATTAACTGGTTTTACATGTTTGTGTATTAACTCTTCAACTTTATCTGAAGAGTGAACTTAAAAATACAAAGCATCTTGATTAAATGCACAGAACTAGTGATCTCCTGGATTTTTGAACTGCTATTCTGCACTTTGTGTTCACTTTCTTTATTTTTTTTTTTAGTGTTATCCATGCTCCATTACCAAGTCCTGTTGACAAGGTAATTCAGTAATTTACTGGTTTATGCCTTATTCAGCCACATGCTGTTTTCAGACTTGTTATAAAGATGAAGAAGTGGTGGAGTCTGTCCAGTTACATTTAGATATGTTTTCTACTGTCTGCTTTTACCTAATTTAATATTTTGAGTGGCACTTAAGGTAGAAAAGTAGTGCAGTATTACAGTGTATATTTGAAGGTAGTTTGACTTTTTACATTATGGCACCTGAAACATGTCTTTGGAACAAAACTACTGAGTTAAGATGATTAATTTCCAGGTACAGATTGACAGACCAACAGGTTTGCATAATTTAATGTTTCATCTGTTCTGTGGGACCCAAGAGCAGCTTATGATTTGGTGTTTAGATGAGCTCTGTCTTTGTATCATGTTTTTATGGAGGAGAAGCTGCACTGCAGTGTCTGCAAAGTGGTCTGTCGTGATCTGAAGGAAGATTGAGACTAGACCTCTCTGCTTCTCTTGTGTAGCCAGAATTGCTCACTGTAGAGTCTTGGAATCAGTTTTGTCAAGTGTAATTCTTAAACTCAGTTTTGGTAATGTGGGGGATTTGTAGAAAAGCTGTTAATAGATACATCCTTGAGAAAAGTGATCAGGAATTATTTCTCAAGCTTCTAAAAAGAAAGATTAACTTTAGTAGATTTGAATCAGAGAACCTATACCTGAAGAACAAAATGTCAAGGAGCTGTGGAAGCTTACTTGTGCAGTCAGCAGCCCAAGGAGTTTATAATAAGACTGTGCTTAAATTGGTTTCAAAACCGTGTATGTGGCTTGAATCCAGGGGGAAGGGTGGAAATTCTGAGGAGGGACTTCAGGTATAACTGAAAACAGTTAAAAACCTACAAGATTTAGAAAATAAATATATTCCACTGTCAAAAAACTCTGCAAAACAACCCAAACAGTTTCAGTTATGATTAAAAATAGTACAGATATTCCTGAAATCTGAAATAGATACTTATAAAGGGGGATGATAAAGGGGTAGCTCAACAGGAGATGTGTGATTGTAATGTGTGTGTGATGACATTGAATTGGAAGCCCACAATTTGTGTTTGTCCTTGGGTTGAATGGCTTCACCTTTGTGCCCCTCGGGTTTTTTTGTCAGTTAAATCTCAATTGTAACAATAGCCTTAAACTCACTGGTGTGTTGGTGATTCAAGAACTTGTGAAGACATAAACACAGTGGGGCCTCAGTCCAGAGTTGGGAAGTTCTGTGATAAAACAAAGCATAAATAGTAATGGAACAATAAATGAATGAAAATGCTATTATTAGATAATTGTAAGTTTGCCTTCATGGCTAGATTTAAATGAATTTTGCATTATTTGACTTTAATGAGAAATCCAAACCCGTTCTGATTCTTACTTACCTTCTTTTTCAGGTTGCTGCTAACACTCCCAGTATGTATTCTCAGGAATTGTTTCAGCTTTCACAGTATCTACAAGTAGGTTTTCTTTTAAAGGCATTTCGTTTAATTGTTGTTCAAGACAAACTTTATGCTTTATCTTTGGGCCTGTGTTTTGTAAACAAGAACACCATAAACCTTTTCTGTAGTGAAACAATGTAAAACAATGTAATTGCACATGGTGTAGTTTTGTGTAAATGTTTGGGGTTTTGCATGAGCAGTGTAAACTATGTCTTTTTTAGAGGAAACATGGAAGTTTCCTATATAGAAACTTCATGAATGCTGTGTACTTGCTTTTCCTGGCCTTTCTTCTCTCCTACCCTGCTGTCCCCAATTTTCCTTTGCTCATGGTATTTTTGTTATCATCCATTGCTGTGGATGTGTAGAAAAGTCATAGTAACACAAGAAAGGCAACACAAGAGGTCATTTCATGTGTCAAGAACTAGTTTGTTTCTGGGAATGTAAACTCAGTGTGAATATTTCTGACCCCGTGTCCATTGGAAACAGTGCTGGCAGCTCTTCTTCCTCGTTGGCATCACCAGCCTTTCTGTGCCTGCTTCTGTGTCAGTTTTAGTAGGTGTGTTTTTTCCCCCAAAAGATGTCATGTCACAAAAGGGTTAGACTGCAAAATGGCAACACATTAAAGGGTGTGCTAACAGATATAAGTACACAATTTAGAAAGGATCACAAGATCAGCTTTCTGCAAAAGATAAGAAACCATTTTTACTGGTAAATTCTGTCTAGGTTTAATTTATATGTAGTTCTACTGATTTATTTTGCCTGTTTTTGTTAGATAATGGCAATTTTTATTTGTTCACATAAATGCTGAGGCTTTTGAGATAGATACTGTCTTTATATGTATTTGCTGACATAGCAGGAAGCAGCTCAGGCAGATGCTCTTTCTTGGGAAGCCAAATACATACTCACTCCCCAATCTGTTCACTCTCCATATCCTGGAATTGTTAACGAAGATGCTCTTCTATCTCACTGACATAAACCAAAAATCAAACAGAAATAGTAGTTCTTGCTTGGCATTTTTCTTTTGTGACCTGATTTGAGGATGAGCAGCTCATTCCATGGGAGCTGCCAAGCTGCCTTTTGGTGTCTGCAGTTTTGTTACTCAAATTATTGACAAAAGACAAAGTGTTTTCAAGTCTTGGAAAGAACAACCATGTGTCCTCAGCATGTGCACCAGATGCATGAAAAATGAAGGTTTTCAGGAACCTGAGGTTACAGGATATAATTTTCTAATTAGACTATCCAAATAAATGTGTGGATGGATAAAATGGAATGGGGTTATTATGGTTTTGAATATATGACAGTGCTTGTCACTCACATTTCCTTTTTTTTTTCTTGTATTTTGTGATCTCTTCTGTTGCTTCTGATTTTGAGTTGTTCTAGCTGAACTGACTGGTGCCCTGCTCTCTTCACAGGAAGCCTTACATCGGGAACAAATGTTGGAACAGAAGCTGGCAACCCTTCAGCGATTACTTGCTGTCACACAAGAGGCTTCAGATACTAGTTGGCAGGTATCTGCAGGCATCCTTTTCCTTATGGACTGAACTATGCAGTGACATATAAATTTTTAGCTACCAATTTTCAAACAATGGGGGGGCAAAAGCAGGAGAAATAATAAAAACTTTATGGTGGTTCTCTAAAACTGTGGAAAAGATAATGTTTAATAAATTTAGTGATTATGTGCCAGTTTGAAATAACTATTAGTAGTGAATACTCCAACAGAATTCAGGTCTTTAAAGCAGAACTCTACTGGCAGTACATAAAGCACATATTAATACCAAGGTGATGCTTCTTTTCTGCCAGGCTTTAATAGATGAAGACAGGCTGCTATCAAGACTAGAGGTTATGGGAAATCAATTACAGGCTTGTTCAAAGGTAAGTAGTTCACCTAAAGTTAAATGTTAGTAATTCTGAAAGATACCTCTTTTGGAGTGTTTTTTGAAATTAGTTGGTTGTAGGAAAGCAATTGGAACATAAACTTTCTAAAATGAACCTGTGCAGTTTTGATAATCTGAGTAGCTCTGTTCTGTATTTCTTGGAATCTGGATCAGTGGCTATTGTTTTCATTGTCCATGTACTGTCTGATATTCAGAGAAACAAATATGCACTGCCTTGATTGTTGTTTAAGCCACTTATGCCTGCCTTGAATTTTAATTTTTATTTTGTTTCTATTTCCTCTCAACTACCTACGTTATAAGAAATTTTTCTGCAGGTCTCATTTGAGGTATTTTGTGTGGGACCTCGTAGGCCTCCTACACTTGACATTGTCATAACAGTGTCCAATAAAAGCCCCATCATTTTCCTGTAATCAAATCTGACCATTGAGTGTGTGCTGCTATACATACCCTTAAAAAAAAGTGGTTTACACCCAGTTATGTCAAGCATCTTTGATCACTGATTTGTAGACAGCATATTCCCATCTATCAGAAATTGCTACCTACTTTTAATACACCAGGCTTTACCATGGTCTCTATTATATTTAATCATCAAAATACTAATTTACATTCTCTCTTTGAATTGTTTTACATTTCCAGAATCAAACAGAAGACAGTATACGAAAAGAGCTTATAGCATTACAGGAAGACAAACACAACTATGAGACAACAGCCAAAGAGTCCCTGAGGCGGGTCCTTCAGGAGAAAATCGAAGTGGTCAGAAAATTGTCTGAAGTGGAGGTATGGAGGTTTCATTTCCAGTCTTTTGGAAATGCTGAAATAGTTGTTCTAACTGTTGGAAATGCTAAATAGTTCTAAATAGTTGGAAGTTCTAAATAGTTGGAAATGCTGCTACTTAAACCCCTGTTCTGTTACCTAATGTGTGGTATGCCAGAATCTGTTGTACCCTGACACTTGCAGGGTATTAAGTAGTACTGTTTATTTCTCCTGTTGGACAATACTAAAATTGTTAAAACAGTCAGAGAAGCCATTATTGCAGCTCCTCCCTTTTCTGCCAGGTTTCAAAATTCGTGAAGCTGTCTTACAGAAGTTAGTATGTGTGGGAGACAAGTGAGGGGAAAACAACATACATGCTTTAAAAAAATGCTGTAAGACCTTGTTTAAACTGTAAAATTTATGGAAACGTACACTTAACTACTTGTACAAAGTACACTTAAGAATGAGCTTTTATGATTCAAAGTGATGGACACTTTCTTCAAATAAGATTTCTGCCCCTGTAATATCTTTCATCACTATCTTTTTCTTTATTTTCTTTTTCCTTTATCATTATTTGCTATGTTCCCTTAGATCAAGAAGTCTCATAGGACTTAAGTGCACAAAGTCTATTCTCTTCATGGTTTTTAGAGAATGCAATGCTGTAATAAATAACCTTAGGAGATTTTACTTAAATACACCTTCTTATGTTGTAATAGTTCTTGGCAGGTTTGTTAATGACTGGAGTTTATGTTTACTTTTAGCTTTCTTCTCCTCTCTATCCTATCCTAAGAGAAGAATGTGCTGACATTTATTCTACTTGTTCCTCTTTACTTTGACTTATGATGGAGAAATAATAATTTAACTTGAGTAAGAGGTTTGCTTGAGTGCAAACAAGTGCCACATACTTATCTCTCCACACAGAAAAGTCATTGGCTCCTGGTTGAGAGTTTTTCTTTAATGATTATTATATAATGTAGTTTTTAATGCACTTTTGTTTAAAGGTCTTTTGGTTGTGAAGGAGAACTAGGTCAGAGCTTGTTAACTCCCCAAAAAACCCTAAACCCAAAATGAATCCCCCCCAGCAAAGACCAAAAATGAGTTGATGATCAAAGAAACAAACCTTGAGCTGTGAGGAGGCAACTCTCTGCACCGTTTAGTTGTGCTGCTGTCACCGAACTTCAGGAGCATTCCTTGCCTCCTGGAGAGCCAGCTGCCTCTTGAGCAAGGGGACCTTAGTTTAGATGCTTTTCCACATTATGAAGTACAAAAAAAGATTTAGAATGCTTCCTTGGAGCCATTTGGCTGTTATAATGTCTTAAATCATCTTTTGCTGGGTGAAAGGTATGATGAAATCTCTTGATTACGTTGAATTAAAAAATATTATAGAACTTTCACAGTTTATCGTACAAGGGAAGAGAATGGTGGAGAGGGACCACACTTTTCAGTTCTTTATTCACAATTATATAGCCCACTATGGGGTATTTGGTTTGGGGTTTTTTTTCCCACATACATAAACCAATTTGTTTTTCGCATAATCTCTGTTCTTTAAGTAGAGCATTAGAGGTTTGTGTAGATCATGTTTTTGCCAAGACCTGATCTGTTTGTTTAGCCTTAATGACTAGGAACAAAGCAGCTAAACATGATTAGTTACATATACCGTTTGGAAAAAGTAGATAATTTTAGTGTTTGGTAGTTTATTGTGTCTTTTTTATTATTTATTGCACGATAATTCTGTGTTACAGCGGAGTTTAAGTAATACAGAAGATGAATGTACACACCTGAAAGAAATGAATGAGCGGACTCAGGAAGAATTAAGGGAATTAGCTAATAAATACAATGGAGCTGTAAATGAAATTAAGGATCTTTCTGACAAGCTAAAGGTAACGACAGAACTTAATCTGATATATGATGAAACTGTGATGAATGCAACAAATAAATACAATTTCATTTCTAATGTAGTAATCAGAAAAGGTTAAGAAGCTTTTTAAACAACAGGTTAATGATAGAAAGATGCATATCATCTTTTACATATTCTTTTGGTTTGATTTTAATGTACTTGAAGCTGTCATAAGTTAAGTCACTTGCTAAAAAGGTTTCTTTTCTGTTCATTTTGAAAGTTTCCAAATTTTTGAAGCCAAAATATATTTTAAGATAAAATTATGTAAGGTGTAAAACTTCACATTCAGCTGCTTTTGTATAGGCAAATAACTTTCAACTTAAACATCTTACGGGTAATGGAATTGGAAACTAGAATTAGAAATAAATTTGCAATTTGTGTTGCCTCTTTGTGCAGTTCCAAACATAACTAGCCCACCACGTAGTAATAATATGGCTCAACTGCCAGGGGGTGGGAACATGCTGTTAGGTTTGTAATTAAACTGCATGTCTAAGTATATAATTAAAGGTCCTTTATGCTGGAGAACAGAATAAACACTTCATGATAAATCCTGTTCCTCAAGAGTTTCCAATCTAGATAAGTAGAAGCTGTGGAGGAGGAAGGTAGTGGTGCTGTCTGTGGAGAGATGAGATACTTGTTGCATTTGTCTTGGATAAATACTCTTGGGTTCTTGGAGTCCTAATTCAGCATCTCAGACAGAAGATTTTTCTTTCCAAATTAAAAGGTTCAGTTGCTGGTCTTAGAGCAGTTATGAGTTAAAGATGATGCTGAGTATACACAGAAGGGTCAAAACCCGAACTTATTGCTTAGCTTTGAGGGAGAAGAGTCTTTGAAACTTACCGTGAGATCCAGCAAGGAAAAAGATGTGGCTTCAAACAAGCTGGTCTGTGCAGTCAGTGTGCATTCAGTTCAAAAGGGCTCTTGAGTTGTGATTGATTTGAGATGCTGGGAGACTTCAGGTGTTTCTTAGTTCTTGGACCCTGCTACTGTAAAATTTATGTTCCTTGGACAAAAAGTTAGTTAAGGTATTTTGAGATTCTTTCTGTCTTACTATACTTGCAGAGAAATTTATAGAAAAACAATAGATTTTGCGTTTTTTCTGCTTTCTTTATCTGACTAGCAAAGACAGTTACTTAGATCCATTTAGCTATACAAAAATCAAGGAGACATATTCTTTCACGTCTTAAGTTTGATTTGTTTGGGGATTTTTTTCACCTTTTTTGAGCAGGCAGCAGAAGGAAGACAAGAAGAAATCCAGCAGAAAGGACTGGCTGAGAAAAAGGAATTGCAGCTTAAAATAGATGAAATGGAAGAAAGGGAGCAAGAGCTTCAAGCAAAAATAGAAGCTTTGCAGGCCGACAATGACTTCACCAACGAGCGCCTGACAGCTTTGCAAGGTTAGTCACTAGCGGGGGAGAAACTTTGGTTATTTGTTTTTCTTTTAATCTGTGAAATATCTTTCTCTTGGACTTCTGTTTACAGTACGGTTAGAACACCTTCAGGAGAAAACTCTTAAAGAACACAACAGCTTAGGTAGGTGTGATCAAGTTTCTTGTTTCAAGCTGGTTTCCGGATTTTCTGTTCCTTAACTTTTGCTATGACAGTCTCGTGTTCCCGGTGTCTGGCAGAGGAGTTCTGTTTCCCCGTTATCCCAGCAGGGAGTTCTCCCGGGCATGGAGAGGGGACCGGGGTCGGCAGAGGGCGCTGGTGCTGCGGGTGTTCAATGACTGCCCAGGGCCCGATGCCGAGATCGGACTTGGAGGGGTTTTACATCCTTATACATTTTAAAATCCTTTTTTATATATATATATAAAAGGATATATATATGTATATATGTAATAAGCAGTCATTCTTTGGATGTTAGTAACCTTTCATATGTTTGAACAGTCAGGAATGTGGTCTGTAGTGCAGAAAAAGCCATCGCACTTTGCCTGCTTTGTTTGATTAGGTACTTAGAAGGAGGAGGTAGCATGAAAAGCCAGATACATTTCACAATGCTGTATTTATAAAGAAACAAAACCCAAAACAAAATCTTGCTTGGTTCCAAAAATAATACCCTTTCTTGATCCTAGGCATACAAGTTGACGACTTCATACCTAAAATTAATGGGAGCACAGAGAAAGGTAGTGTATCTTAAGGCTACCTTTTGTCTTATGGTTGATGTTTGAAGTTGAACAAATTCAAAATGTTCTTGAAAGTTTTGCTTTGAATAATATTCTCTTTAAAACTTAAATTGAATTTGTCCACTCCACTGACCAGCATTTTTTTGCTTAGACTTTCAATCTGGGTGTTTTTAGAAGGTTCTGTAAAATGTAACAAAACAACTTGGAAGTCGTCTTTTTCTTTTTCTTTTTTTTTTTTTGATGGGCTGTCACTGGAATCAGTAGGAGTTTACTGAGTCATATCAGGCTTGTGACACAAGAAAGTGGGAAACTCACTGACTGCTTTTCCTCATGAATTTATTTTCTCTTGCAACACACAGACAATACACCATTTTTCTAGTAAATTTGGTATGGTAAGTAAAGTCAGCAAAACCTATTTTTTTATAACTGACTTGAAAAATGTGAGTTTATAAAATACATAAATAGTAGAAACTAATTTTTTAATGCTTGGAATTGTCTTTAATTAATTAGGAATTAATTAAAGGAATTAATACAGATTGAACTAAATGACAGGGTTTCTTAAAGACCAATTAGTTAGAGCCAAGTATTTTAGCTCATGTGTCTTAACGTACATTTGAACTTTTCTTGAATGAAGTTATCCAGTAAGAATATGGCCTATAACATATAAAGAGTATTCCAGTTTGATTCCAAATTCACTAAATTGTTTGATTGGCTGATATATATCTGTCCTCCTGTGTCAATTTTTATTTTTTCCTTGACGTAACTTTGTTTTACAGTCTGAGGAATGGTGGTAGTGTTAGTTGAAAGGCTGAGGCACCTATATAGAGAGCTCATAGTTTTAACTAATATTCACAGTGTTGAAGGATTACTGTGTGTATTTTTGAAACACAGTTTTAAAGCTCTCTATGCATATTTGTAAACTAAGAGGTTTTTAACTAGGGAGACCAATAGCAAAATAAAAAGTTTAATCATGACATAACGGTATGGTTGTTATTTGGAGCAGGAGGAAAGGTCTGTTAAACACCCACAGGAGCTGTACCTAAACCTCCTCTTAATGTAAGAGTACTGGTTATCCCTGAGTGCCTCAGGATTTTGATCACTTAGCTGTGGTGCACACAGTGCAAGCAGTTAACATCTGTTCCCAGTTCTCTGGACTGCCATGAGATTTGATTTTTATATGGATTGATCTATCTTGCTGATGCATAATTTTAGGTTGCTAATACTTCTAATGGTTGTGAGACTAGTTAAGAAATAAATCTACCTTTGTTTTTTCATTTTTTTTTTTCAAACTTTCCACCCCACAAAAGTTAACATCTTTACAAAGCAAAACTGAGGAATATAAAGATTGGGATTCTTCATTCTAAAAAAAGATGTTGAAAGTGAGGTTGTTGGAGGTTGTTAGCAAAACAGGCAATACTGTGAAAAACAGTAGCCTAGAACTAATTTGAAACATTTAGTAAAAACTGTTGAGCTCAAATACAGATTATTTTATAGAGAAATAATTTATTACATCATATTAGATATAATTTTTTTAAAGAAACACTTTGTGTTTGGTTTAAAATAGTTTGTAGGAATGTCCTCTTAGTTTCTTTAATACTGATACTTCTTACCAGTTCAGATTTAAAAATTGCTCATTTAAAAATCATGATGTGATTATAACAAGTATCTTTTGTATTACTGATACTTTTTTGTCAAAGTTGAAGAAGCAATCCCTTTTTGACTTACATTGGATTGCATAAGAATCAGTGTCATGGATGGATGACAAAATGGATTCCTCTGTCCTATGAGTAACAGTGGAACTTGTGCTTAAACCTGGAAGTTTTAGGAAGCTGTTTGCCAATTTATTTGTCTTTATTAATACAGACAACATGTAACTGCTCATTCAAGTTGTCTTTCTGTGTTTATACAGTCTATCACCTTTTTTGTCCTGCACATACCATGCTATTTTATTATTCTGTATTTTAGCATAGTCTTCCATCATTCTGCAGTGCCACATTCTTCTGCATCTCTGCCATACTTGGTCCTTCCACATTTCTCTGGCATTTTACAGCTTTCTGCCCTGTGTTCTCTTCATGACAGTCTGTGCCTTTCTGGATCTTCCGGTCCCGTCCCCCTTGTATGACAGATGGGCAGTCATTTGCTCTGCCAGATTTTGGATTTTGTTCTCTAAAAAGCAGCAGGAGACAGTTACTGTTGGTTGGGGTTTTTTGGTTTTGTTTTTTTTGTTTGTTTTTTTTTTGCTGAGTTGTCTTGCATTATTTTAGAAGAGCTAAGAATTTTGAAATTATAATGCAGATTGAGCAACTTTGACAACAAAAGGGAAAAATTGTAGAACCGTGTAAAATCAGTATGTTTTATTTAAGATTCCTTTTGTCTCCCTCAAAACTTCAGATCAAGACCTCAGAGTGTGTGTACAGACACACTCCCTGGCCATGGCAAGAACAAGGGGTTTGCACTGCTTTTTTTGTAGCAGCATTCAAGAGCTCTGTTCAGACTAGAGGAACTAGAAGCTTATGTTATAGCCTTTGCAGAGACTTTTTATAACCAACTGTATTCAGATGATGGTGGTTGGGCGTTCCTTTTCTCTCACTGCACATATGGAAAAGCTGGTGCAGAAGAGAGGAACTTGCTTATACATCAAGCCCCTGATAACAGTTGTGCAGAACTGAGTTGTTTCAAAACAGTTGTGTAGAACTGAGTTGTATTTTTCTCAGTGAGTTGCACCACACCTGGCTTTCATCTTTAAATTTTGTGAGCCATGTATTACATAAGAAAGGTATGAGAAATTTTATACAGTCACTTAGAGGATTGTGTATAAAGGGAAAAAAAGTTTGAATATGGAAAAGAAATACTTTTTAGAATAACTTTGAAGTATAGTAGAGCTCAGTATTGCAGCTGAGCTGCTGGTGTCAGAGCTAGTGATTGAACAGTTTGGTTAGAATGTCCCACATTCTGCAGGTTTATACTAAAAGCAGTGTTTTCAGACTGCTGGACTCTTGGTCAAATGGTTTTTGAGATCCTCCAGGAAGGAAGTGTTGGCAACTTTTCACTTGAAGAGATGCAGGAACATGATGGAGCTGGGAGCTGAACAAAATCACATGGAGCAACTTGAGTAAACTGGAAATTGAGCCCAGTTTTAGGATCTCTACTGTAGAACAGTCCTTTAAAAAATTGTTTCTGTGCAGTGAAACCGTTTAAAAAGTAAAGGAAGATATTCAACAACACTTTTAAAATAAATGTTTTTTATTTCAAGTGGGTATTAGAGATGAAGAATCAACATGAAGACTAATGAAAAACTTAAATACCCTTTTAAAGCTAATAAAAATGCTGAAGAATATAGGTTAAATACACATTTCTTTTGAAAAGGCAATTGAAGTACTTCCTTCTGATCAGTTCAACAGAGTAATCTTATTTCCTAGTATCACTCAGACACCATTTCAATTTCATGTCTTGTCTGCTTGCATATTAACTCAGATTTCAAAAGTTCACTGTGAATACACAATTACAAATATTGTTAATATGCCTTTCAAATTTTTTGTTGCATCAATTTGAAAATGATAAGAAGGTGTAAACTTAAGTGTTTCTTTCTCTACTAGAGCACTTTCTTTCAAAGAGTGGAGGGGACTGCACTTTTATTCATCAGTTCATAGAATGTCAGAGTGAGTACAAGAGTGTTCACATTTGCTTTAAAAACAACAGAAAACCCAGAAAAGGTGGATGAAAACCAGAACTGTCACTGCTATTTAATTTTTCTGTAGAATTGTGGCATTGTGATATCAAGCAGGGTCTGTAGGAGCAGTGAGGGTATCTTTGCTCTTGCAAAGCAATGGTCACATCATCTCTTTGTAGCAGTTAATCCATTATTGTGCCCTGACCAACAAAAGGGTGGTGATGTTGCAACACAGTGTTTAAAACTGAGTGTAATTTTTCACCTGGTACAAGTTAAGTTGAAAGCCTGACTCTGTCAGATTAAACATACATCACAAGCTTGTAGGACAGAGATAAGGCAATGACGCCTTTTCACATATCAATAAAAAGAGAGAAGAGTACTGTTACACTTCAAATAAAACTGGTTTGTAGCATAAAGAATTAATTTTTTATTTAAGAGTTTGTAGAAATCATGTACCTAAAGTTGAGCACAGAGAAGCATTTAGAAGCCGAAACAAGAGAGTATCTTTTTTTCTGACATTATGTCTGTGGGACTCTTCCCTTTTAAATTTCGATGAGGAAGTGAAGCAGACTTGTGTGACTTTACTGCTGGTGATAAGGGTTGCAGTGCTAAAAACTGAATGATGTGATACTGCCAGTGTTTATCTAAGAAAATTAAAACTTTATTTGAAAACTGTTTATTTTTAAAAACGGCTGGTAGCTATCTTATGTCAGGCTGCTGTTTAAAATAATTCTAAATTCTGCAAAGATCACACATGAATCATCTTTATTCAGTACATAAAAATGAAGTTAAATGTTTGAGTAATCTTTATTTTTGTCTAGACTGAACATGAAGAGCACACTGAATGATGTTCAAATACAGATTGGTTGCCTGTTTTCATTGTTTGGATGTTAGCTTAACCTATTTTAGCAGAACTTGGATTAGTATCACTTCTGCAAAATAAATATGACCAATTTTGTAACTGTTGAGAAGGAAAAGTAATTCTCAGTATCAAAAGCTTCTAGGATGTGATTGAATCAGTAATAAGAGTAAAATAAAGTTCCATGTGTTTATCCCCTACCTGTTCTTGAGAGATGGAAAGCTACAGGGTGAAGACACTTTAGGGCCTCCATTGCCTCACTTGGAAAAGAATGAGTATGAGTTCAAAGGGTTCAGGATTTTGCATTTTTTACAACAGTGTAAGCTTTTAATTTCCCATTGAGAGCAAAAAAAAGATTCCAAGTCAGCAATTCATACTTGGGTTGAAAGTTTGCCTTTTCCAAATTCAAATATGTTTAATCAGACCTCACAATATCATGAGGTTAAAAACTGCAAACTGCAGGATCTGTTGTTTTCCTTTTGTATGTAAATGCTACCTTTCAGTCTTACTCCTATTCTTTGCTCTGTGTAGCATAGAGGGTTAGGAACTTCTGGCGAGAAAATTTATAGTTCCAGAGATCTTCAGGAACTTGAATTTTAAGGTATGCAGCAAATACTGAAGTGTAGAATTGGCAATATAAAGAAAGAATATATAGTTCATCATGTGGTACTATGTAGGAGTTTTGCCCCAAGGATTAAGTATAGAGAGAGGAGCAGGTTTATTACTTAAAACACAATAGTACAATAAAAATCCCAGAAACAGGAGTCCCTCATTGAAGCTGTGTTATATAGGACTTACTGTTTTGTAATAGAAGCAGAGGAACTGAAACTATAGGATCTGCAAACCATAAGAGAAATCTAAAAACAAAAGGAGAATTGAGACAACCATCCAGTTGGTCAAGAAGGGAAGGTTCTGAGTTGATGTGCTTGTACTGCGTGGAAAGTGTGAATCTCCATAGCTCTGGGGGGAAAGCACTTAAATGGGGAAAGCACAAGCAGAGAAATGAGGAAAACCCGCTTGAGTAAAGGAATTGGAGTATGGAGGATAGCACAAGAAGAAAACTGAGCTGTTTAAGCAGTCTGGTATTCTATACCAACAGTGGCTGTGGAGGTATAAGGCAGTTGAAAGTGCTCATCAGTTCAGAGCAATTGAAACCTCTTGAAGTACTAAAGCTGGAATATTTTTGATGGGGCAGAAATAACAGGGCACTGAAGTCTTAGTTGCAGTGCAGCTTGAATGCTTGATTTTGGTAGTATTGTTTGTGAAATCCAGCTTTGTAGGTTTTTAAAGGTATTTTTAAATTATTTTGATTTTTTTTTAAGCGCAGTACACTCACAATTTCATTCAGTAACGTGTCCTGATTTGCAACATCTGCACAGTATTATGAGATCTGGCTCTGAATGATCTGGGAAGTCTGTTACTTTCTGATCATTACATCCAGTTCACTTGTTGCTCATTCCATAGCTTTTCTTGTTTCAATAACCACTGGTGAAAATCAGTGATACTGACAGCAAAAGTCATGGTGCTTCTTTTTGATTAGTTCATAATATGAATTATTACCAAAAATGGTGATGATGTATAGACAAAAGTGAGATTTGCCCTGCTAGCTTCCTGTCTTTTGCTCCAGTCTAACCCTTCCTTGTGTCCTTATTTTTTCCCCTTATTTTGTGATTTTTGCGTTTATGATTTGAAATGCAAGTCAATGTTTTTACTTTTTACCAAACTGATGTTTAAGAAGCTGTTATTAGTAGTTTTTGGATGGATTGAATGGTTATTTTTAACTTTTCCATTTGACCTGCATGTGGCAAGTAAAGTTAAAACTCTTTAGTATCACTTTTTTCAGATGATTGGAAATTTGTGTGTTGAGGGTCAAGTTTGCTTTTATTTTGATTTTCAAAACTGGCCTCCTTCGAAGACTATTTTGGTACAAAACCATTAAATGTATTGGGAACATGTTACTTAAGTGGTAATTTTAATGTTAACAGATCTTAGCTATTATATTGCACACAGTGATAGGCAACCCAAATCTAAAAGGGAGTTCTTAATTTGAAAAGATAGGAAATGACTAAAAACCTAAAGGGAAGCTGCCTATGAACTGCATTCATCAGCAAAAAGGAATATGAAAGATGAACTGAAAGCTTAATTTCGCAGCAGATTGTTTCAGTAAAAGCATTTATTTATTATATATATCTCTCTGCTACTTTCTGTGACTTTGTTAAGTAGTAACTGGATAGCATGACAGATAAAATTCTTTTGGGCCAGAAATTAAAGATAGGATCCTCACCCAAATTTATATTTTGATAGCCAAAACTGCATGTCTTGATTCAGGGAAAACATTTAAAAATAAATCACATTTGTGAAGTTTTCTGAAATAGCAATGTGAAAAGATGCAGAGATTTGAAAGAGATGTTTTAAAGAAGACATGTCTGTATCTTTTACTTTCTGATTGTTGTCTGGCTTCTGCCGTTTTTAGTGACTGGCATGGTAGCAGAGTGGAAAATAAGATTCTGTGTAGTTCAGTGATACCAGCATCTAATTTTCTGTGTATTATGTAAATACATGCCAGCACACTGAAATAAACTATTTTTTGTTGGCTTCAAAATACCCTAATGGTAACATTCTTTAAACACAGCGTTCTGTAAGTTAGGAGAGATGTCAGTCCCCAAGTGAAAAGTACTGGCTGTGCTGGGCATGCTGGGCAAGGGACTCTGGTGCTGCTGCTGAAGGTCTTGGCTGAAGAAATAGTGTCAAGGAGAAACCGTGTGTACAAATGGTGAAATCTATAATGGACACTAGAAAACAGCCATGGTGGAAATGAAAAAAAAATAGAGAGAGTTTCTTTTAGCCATGGGAACTGAGTGTAAAGAGCTGCTGCAAAAGTTCCAGTTTGGAAAACATTTGCCTCGAGAAGATTAGTTTTGTTGTTTTGTGCTGTAACTATTCTGGATTTAGCAGTTACCGTATTCAGAGAACTACAAGATCCATCACTTCATAAAGCTAAGTTTTGCTCTGTAAACTGATTATAGAAGCCTATTTTAAGCTGGCAGTCTAGCATAGATGAGATGTTACTCCTTCAGATCAAGCAGTTGATCACTACTTGGATTTTGCATTCAGCTGTTTTCTTCAGATCTATAGGCAGAATTCCCGGCTGTTTTCTTGCTGCCTTCCTCTCCACCACACTTTCAGCCTCAGATGAGTACCTGACTAATCATATATGAAGACTTTTGATTAGATTTATTTTATTTTGAAATGGAAGAGGGCTCCTGATGTCACTCAAACTCCTGACTTGTGGCTGCAGTAACTTGATTCCCTCCACGGTTCCTTCCTCGGTCTGGGGACAGTCATTCTCTCCAGCTCTGAGGAACTTGAGGCTGTCCTGAACTTGGATGATGAGTTATCACCTACAGTTGCTTGAGACCTGAAGCCAATTCTAAAAATCCAGTGTGCTGTTCAGTGTATTTCTGATGCAGTATTAGTAAAATGTTACAGGAATGCCGGACAATATTTGTGGATAAAAGTAGTTGGAGGGAACATCTCTTTTAGATTGGTTTACGTGGCAGTGGGGGAGGAAAGAGGACAGGGCAATCATTTGGCCATGCAAACCCTTCTTCAAATCTCAGGGTTGTTTGTTTTTTTTTTTGTCTGAAAGCTTGTCTACTATCTAGGGTTGAAAAAAGTGCCTCCTCACAAATCCTGTCCTGCATCTGTCCTTGGATTGTCATGGTTACAGCAGCATGCCATCAGAGGAGTACAGGGACAGGCTAATCTTCAGAGCTGCTTGAAGCTGGAGATGCTGACTAAAGCTCACTATTTTGTTTATTTTTTTTTAAATTAAAATTTGGAAAAGGATTTACTGTCATCCAGCTTCCTGAAATCTGAACTCTCCTATATGTGCTGTTCATCCAGTCTTCTCCATGTCTCAGTTACCTGTTAACAGCACATGGAGTAAGCAGCAAACTCAGTTCCCTGCCTGGTCATCAGGGATCTGGCAGGGAAAGCACAGAGGGAAGACAGAAGCAGCTTCAAGCCTGATGTCTCAGGGGGTGTTAACAGCTTTCAACAGGATCTAAATAGAAAGATCTACTGCATAGAAATTGAGAATGTGATCTGCAAGATGTGACCCTCGATAATTTTGTATGTTGGCGTTTCTAGTTGCTTCTTAAGTAATTTGCAATAATGAAATCTCATCTGAAAAAAGAAATTAAGTAATGATACAATAGTTCTTTTAGTGTCTTTGATTAATTCAAACCTGTTCTTCCCTTGGTCCTCCTGTTTGCCTTCATGTCCTAGCTGGAGTTAGGATGAAGTTAGCAATATAATCTCAAATTGAACTTTTTAGGTTTTTGTGCACCTGACATACACAAATAGGGTTTCCAAAAGTAGACTTTATATAAAAACTCAATTTTTGTGAACTTGAATGTGATGCATTCCTAGTTTTTGAAAGTTTATGCAGCTCTCTTGAAAGATTTAATCTAGGAAAGGCTGTTTCTGTGTACCTTTCACAGGCAGTGTTAAAGCAGTTGTGATGTGAACGGGGGGGGCCTTCTCTATTGCTGTTTTACTGTGCTGTATTTCTAGATTTCTGCTGTGTTGGGTGGACACCTATTTCAGGGAACCAGCTCTTAGAATTCTTTTTTTGATAACTAGAACCTGAGAAACGTATTCATATTTTATTACTTTTGGTTTAGGTATTTAAAAAGTACATAAAATTAATTTTCCTCAATTCTCATTAGTGAACTGAGGGATTATGTAAGTTAATAAGGAGAAGTAATTATGCACTGTATCACAAAGTTCCGGTAGGCTTGTGTGCTCTGTTCCGTTATTCTGTGCCAGAATCAAGTTTTTGTTCAAGCCTGAGTAGGAAGTAATATTATCAGCTTTTAATTTGGTCATGGAATGTGCTCTACGTAGATGTGTACAGGGAAAAGCTTGTTAAATTTGAGCTTGGAAAGTAACACTTATTTTGTTTGGCAGACAAGATCATAGATGAAGGACATCTAACCAAAGTGGAAGAAACAAAGCTTTTGAAAGGTTAGACTTCTGGATTGTTTCACTGTTTTTGAAGCATGCTTTTTATGTCACTCAGTGCATGTTCTGTGTTAAGCTAGCAGTTTGAGTTTTGATTAAATACACATTTGAGAAGAAATTCAATAAAAGGGAGGTAAATTCTTTGCTGAACTCTGCTCCAAATACTATTGCAGAGTAAAAAGATTTAATGGAAACGATTTTGGAAGATTGAGTGCATGAAATGCTGATCTCAGTATTGACTGAGTTCTGACCTTAATATGCATTTTTAAAAAAATTAAAATACAATAATCTTTGTAAATTGAATTCAAGCTTTAATGTTTACATAAATTTCAAACAGGATCTTGGTTTTGTTACAGGGCTAAATAGAAATAATGTTTGGTCTCATTTTAAGTTTTAAATAAAATTGTATTTTAATTTGACTATTTTCTAACTTAGACCCTCATAACTGTAAAATAAGCATTAACCTCCTAAATGTGCCTTTTCCAAGTAAAACATATCTGTGCATCTCTAACTCTCTTCTTTAATGTATAAAGCAAGTTAAATTAAAGGAGCTAATTAGAAAAGACTTATCTTGTCAAGGAACAGTCATCCTGATCTTGCACTGCCAGTCAGGAATGCTACAAAGTGTGGAGGTCAATATTTCCCATGTGTCCAATAACATGAGATTGTTTGGACTTGTAGGCTGGCTCCTCTTTTGTAGCATTTTATTGGTGTCTAGACATACTAACTCATTTCTTTACCCTCTGTCCTTCTGCAAAGCATTGTTTTGTTGAATAAGTGTGAGCATGTTAGAAGTTCCAGTATTCTAGAGACATTTTAATTTCTTATCTTCCTTTAGTGCATGGAATTGCACCTTTAACTTCTTTCTGTATGTGAGCAAGCTATAGAAAGGGTGCCATATTTGGCAAAGAATGCATACAATAACTGTAATGTAACACTTGCATGCCACTTATTGCAAAGCTGGGAGCTATTTTTAGTGGGTAATATATTCTAACTCATCAAGTAAGTATGATGTCAACACATTTTAATATACTTCATCACTTTTGCTATATTTATTCAGCTCAGTTTTATTATGGGAAATAGGAACAACTGCTGTGAAGTAACATAGTACAGGAAGGTGTTTTGTGCTTATGACTCTGGTTCCAGAATAGGAAGGAGGTTTCTAAATCATTTCTCTTTTTGACTACTGCTGTTTCACATGTAGATGCATCTTTCCTCTGGTGCCTGATCTTTTGTGCCTTGTTCCAGAGGGAGGAGGGCGGGAGGGAGGCAGAAGCCGGTGTACCCGAGGGTGGGTGGGAGGGAGTTATGAGGGGGAGGGGGGGGGAGAGCATTAATTCCGTGGTTGGAGCTCGCATAGTTCCTCCCATTTCGCACAGAGCAGGAAAGCTGTGTTTCCATGGATGCCCAGATATGGTAAAGTTAGTTGGATACAGATCTTGTTCAGCTTAGTGCTTCTGGATCGACCGCTCATATGACTGACATGGGTGAGGCTTTTAGGTTATCCTTTGCTTAATATTTTAAAAAGGGTGTATTACTTTTAGTAATTATTTAGTAATTATTAGTGACAATGCTGTGAGCTTGGTTCTGTGTGATACATGTAAAATGCTTGATTTGTAGCATCTTTAGGTATTAGTTAAAAACCTTATTCCTAAAAATAGGGAAGTATCCTTTTATATTTGGGGGTGGTTATTTGCTAAAACAACAAATTTTTAACTACTCCAATCATTATGAACTCTGAAGGCTGTTGAAGTCATGGGAGTTGTTTGGAATAGCTGCCAGGTCTGAACCCCTAATGTGCTTTAACTGTACAGGTGTTTTCCCCTTCCTCCTTTCCAGTTATTTTGTTTGCATTAACATGAGAAGAGTCTGGCTCTTCATCAGCTGCTTTGTTTGTACTTGCTGCCTTCTGTTTCGTGTACAAGGGGATGTTATTCTGGCACACAGAGATAGAGAATTTTTCATGTTAGATGAAGAAAACTTTTTTTTTCCTGTTAACCTATCTGTGTTTTGTCATCTTGCTGATTTTCCCATGTAGGTGCATTGGTTGTCTTCAGTTTCAACTTAACTTCTTTCATTTGAGGGGAATTTAGTTCTGTTCTCTTGTTATTTGAAAAAACTTTCTCATGTCTCCTTTGTTTTTTATTTATTTTCATATACTAACTCTGTTGGTATAACACACTTGATTTATTTCTTGATGTCCTTCTTTCTTCCTGTGTCCTGGTACTTCTTTGTTGCATGTACATTATCTAAATGTGATGAAATTATTTGTGTTCACCATGCTTTTCTGCATGTATGAATGGAAGTAAAGTCTGTGTACTGGGAATGTTGCACTGACCTCTTTTAATATGTATCTCTGCCTGGAACTTGAGACTCAGAGGAAACTTCTTCTAATCTACAAGTGGGGGGCAATGCTGTCAAACCAAGGCTCTGAACAGTCAGCCTAGAAAGATTTCATTATGTGTAACCTCACCTGCATGTTGGTTCCTCACTGAGAGACCTTCTGGGTTAGCCCACACCAGAGATGGTGTGTCATTCTTTAATGGACCCATCAGAACTGAACCAGAATTGTCATTTAAGAAAAATTTTGAGTCAGGGATGGTTCTGTGTGGGAAAAGGATGCACTGGTATGATTAAGTCCCCTCATCTTTTGAAAATGTCTCCTTGAAAACCTAGAACTGGGAAAGTAAAATAAGGAACAGCAAACAAACCCAAAAATAACTGTGGCTTCACTAAGTTGCATGTAATAATGTGGTGAATTATGTGTGAGCAGATACTTCATGAAGGTATTTTTTTAGTGGAAAGGACATACATTGCTTTCTCTTAATACAGTTTGAACTGAAAATTCTTTCTAGAAATTCCTGTATTATTTTATATCTCTGTGGTTCTTTAATGGTTCACGCCACAGTTCTTTTTAACAGTACAGTATGTACAAGACTTGTTGCTATTATTTTATTTGTCCTAAATACTGAAGCACAGTTTTATTCTTAACAGCACTTTCTTTCTGACTTGCTACAGTATCTGCATTGTTTTAGTTTCCTTCTCTTATTTGTTCTCTGGTTGAATCAGCTTTTGCACAGTTCCAGCTGGCAGGAACACAGCGTTAACCCACGTTCAAGCTGTGCACGAGGCAGTTGCATCCCCTATTAGAGGCGAGGGTGGATTAATGATCCAGGGATGTGGAATCCATTTTAGCTCAGACTTGCAAAGAAATTAGCTACCACCAGGTTTTTAACTGTTTCTTGAACTGGGTCGTTTTCTGTTGACCTTTAGCTGTACTTGGGTGTACAGGAGAAATTATGAACAAAGCATTTACTGACTGTAGTTGCTTTTCCTTGTCTCTTGCAGAGAATCAAGCACGAGTCAAAGAATCCAACGATTTGTCGGACACTCTCAGCCCAAGCAAGGAAAAAAGCAGCGACGACACTACAGGTGAGAGTTTAACTGAGGTTTCTGTAACATATAATTAGTTTGAATTAAATCACTTAATTAATCATGAGTATCTTCTTACAAGAGTGAGGTGTATTATGCAGAGTCAGATACAGGCTTAAAGCAGTATTGTCTATTCTGCAGCTTCATAATTAACTCTTGTAAACTGAGAAGAACATAAAAGCTTCTCTCCATGTTGAGAATGAAACCTGTCTGCAGTCTGCCTGCTCTCTGAAAGGTTGGGGTTTGTTGTTTGTTTTGTTTTTTTTAGATGCTCAAATGGATGACCAAGATCTAAATGAACCTATTGCTAAAGTAGCTCTTCTAAAAGGTAAACAAACTTATTTTGGAAACTTTAGGTGCATAATCTGTATATGTCATCTTTTTATCTACCTGTTTTTTATCAAAAGTGCATTGAAGTAGAGTGCTGAAATTCAAAGGTTTTAATCATGTAGTATGGAAGAGTTAAATTTAAGTATCAATAATGACTCCTTTGGGTGATATGATATAAAAGCACACTTCTGAGTGTTAGTATAGAAGTAATCTGTGTATAAAGGTAGTCTCTGCACTCACCAACACTGTTTTAGGAATTTACATGTCGTGACTTCAAGTAGAGTTGAGAATTAGTCAGCATGCACTTAAGTTAGGGCTGATAGCTGTGGGGAGGAGGGATTCTTCCATCACTGATATGCTTTAAGCATTGTCTAATTTTACTTGCATAGCTTCCATCACTGTCAGAAATGCTGCTGTTAGTTTGTAGCTGACGGGTTAACCAAAACAAGACTTTAGTTTTTCTTTTTGACACAATCAAGAATTGAATTTCCTATTGTAGCTGTATTTAGAATGATTGCTGAGCTGTAGCTTTGAGCTTTATAGCTATAAAATTAAATTTTTTTACTGTTCTTTGCACTAAGGGCTTGTGATTAAAACTTAATTAACGAGGTAAATTTACATATTCATGAGCTGGAAAATGTGGCATATTAGTTAGTTGTTACATTTAGCCTACTTCTGAAAATTAATTCTATGCTTTTTGTGCAGGTAGATATTTGATAAGATTTGTAAAATTATGCTCGTGTTGTGATCACAAGTAAAAAGAATGTCACAGTTCTTTGTGATTCGGAAAGACAGGAAACCATAACAGAACTTGGGAGACCTGTAAAAGAGCTTTTTTCTGCAGTTGTTTACACTCCCTAATTTTACAACAGAAAGGCTTCCAAATATTGCACAAATTACTTTTGCTTTTGGCAGCGATATAAAATGGAGTTTGATATTTCCCAGTAGGCATCAGTTCAGCAAAGCAGTTTAGAAAGGACTGTTTGAGATACTGAGTGTGTTCCATTTGGGGTTTGCTCTAATACTTGCAATTAATAACAAGTATATTCAGTCACTTCCTATGCTAGAAGGTAGAATTTGATAATGTTGTTTGTAGTGATTGACAGTCTTATTTTCAGTTATAAATTTGAGGTTGGCAGCAACTTCTATTTGAAAAAAAAATTCAGTTGAAAAGCATGAAGTTCATTAAGTATCAGAACTTTAAGTCCAGAATGGGAGACATATTAAGGAATTGGTTTTCTGTAAGCATTGGCACATGCACTGAATTCACAGCTGGAACAACCCTTCATGTGTAAACTGTATGGTAGAGAGGCTGAATTCAGCTCATGTCAAAGTTCTATTTTAATTCCAATTGGTTTAGTTTTAAGATGGCCAACTGAAGACCAGTCCCAACTGGCTCGTTGTCTTAGTTATCTTCTGCAAACAAATTAAAGGGAGTTTGTGGACCCCTTAGGCTGAAACCCCATGGATTCCTGAATTCTCCTTTTATGCAAGACAAGTGTTAAGTTCTGCCAGAAAGGTTCCTTGAACAGCCCAAGACCAGGATCAGGCAGCTGTGACCCTGCTACTTCCTGCATTGCAACAGTCCCGTGTCACAGCAAGGGCAGGTGTAGTTACACTTGCTCTGTCCAGGCTGTGCTAAACTGGCAAGGAGGGTTAGTTGAACACTTAGAGGACTAAAATCAAGTTTTCTATAGTAATATAGAAGCAGTCTTTTGCTAATGTAGATGTTTTCATAGCTTCATCTGTCTTTATTCAGTTGAAGATTTAAACCATAACTGTTACTGAATTTTTAAGTGAACAAGTAGAAAAATACCTATTTGCATAGAGAGCTTTGCTGTTGAATTAACTAAAATAATTGGAATAACTCGTTCCCTCTTTAAGCTATTTATGGACATTCCTATTTTGCTCTCATGAAACCATTACAAAATATCTGTACAATGAATCATTTGCCCTTTTAATTTTTATGAAGAGCCTATAAACCCCCACAGTGTTGAGGTTTCTTTCAGAGAGCTACTTCATGTGCCTGACTTTGCCCTAAAAAGGATCTTATTTGCCACAGAAAGGCTTTCAAGTGGCCTTGTCGTGCTGTCATATAATTAAGGAAGAGTGAGAACATTTCTGATCTGGCAGCTGTTTGGGACGTGGAAACAGCTGCTGGAAAAGGCAGCGGTCTTGTTGGAATTTACAAAACAATGGAACAAGAAAATTATGAGACTTCTAATTGCTCTAGTTTCATCCAAACATCTTCTATCAAAAATTTTGAGTGCATTCAGGATTAGTTTCAACTTTCTACAAGTCAGAATCAGGCAAAGAGGGGAAGGGGGAAAACTGTCACAGATTAGTTGGTTTTTCTTCTCCCCTTTCCCCTCTCCCCGCGAGGTAAATGACTTTAAGAGCCATTCATAACAGTTCCCTGGACACTTCTCTTTAAACAGGCTGTTTGTGACTACTTATTGCAAAGTTAAAGACAGGTAAACGTTAAACAGATGGAAAGAAGCAATAAATGTCATTGGAAGGTTGCTGGTCTTGTTCCTGTCAATGCCCCTGTGTTTTCATAGTAACTATAAGACTGATCCATGGAGTCTTAGTAGAAAGTGTTTTCAGTTGAAGGTTTGCTGAATAGTGGTAGTTTACCTCAGAAATTTTGAAAATCATCAGTGGTCTGTTGATGCAGAAAGTTTGGGAACTGTTGTTTTGTGTTACAGTAGCCAGGTACTTTACTTTAAATATATGATAGTTTCCTTCATGTGGATCTTACAAAACTAAAGAAAACTCAGGGTTTTAGTTGTTTGTGTGATTTCACTGGAGTACCCCAAGTATTGTCTTCTGAATAACCTGAGAAATCCTGCAAAATTCTGGAAGTGAACTACTGTCAGACTTGGAGAAATACCAGCCTGCTAATAAAGTTGCTTCCACAGGCCAGGCACATACAGATAGGGGATCAATTAAGACCACAGCCTACGTGTGGTTCTGTGTTATCTCTGTTATCAAAACAGAAGTGTAAAGGCAAACAGAAACAGAGCTTGGTTAATATCTTCATGTTTGTAAATACTAAATTTTTAGTATTGACATAAATGAATGAGGGTTTTCAAACTGTTGTATTTGACCTTTTTTTTTTTTAATTTAATTTCTTTCTGGCACCTTGTTGTAACTAATGATAACTTCTTTAACCTTCTCTGAGAATGGTCAGTCCAAAGCTGAACACTTCTGAAAATTGCTCAAATACTTTTTTGTTGCAGTCTTTTACACTGATTCTCAAAATAGGTTTTTATGGTGTGAATTTGCTTCTTAAGGGAACTAATTCTAAGCATGATGACATTTAGTAGTTTTGTTATTTATAAATAGAGCAATCCTACTCACTTAACAATTATTTTTCAAAACTAAAATTACCTTTTGATTTAGAAGCATGTCAGGCACATGAAAATTCCCCTTTTGGGTTGGAGTAGGAAAGAGTTTTTACCTTGATTGTTCCTTTGCTCAGATGATAATGTTGTCCCTTAAACTGAGCCTCTTGTCTCCTTTGAAGCAGTACTGTCTTTTATGATGTGTGCTTTCAATGACTAGAAAATCCTGTCCACCAGCAAGTTCATTTAGGGTGTCTTTTATTGGATTTAGGACACTGCTTCTTTATCAGGAGGGATTGGAGCATAATTTGTCAGCTTCCTCATCCATTTCTTCTGAAAAGTCTCATTAAGGAGTGTTGGAAGTCTAATTGCCCCATGTCTTTATCCATGAAAAGCTAAGAACAAAACATGTTCAGTAAAAAGAAACTTGGATTTGGAAATAATAAACTATAAACCAAGGTATTTGGATGAAATATGGGGTCCTCTCTGTTCTTTCTGCTCTCATAATTTTGTTCTGAAAAAGTCTAAAAGCACACTTGTGTCCTCAGCTCTACTCAATCCCACCAATTCATTACTGTGAGAACAGAAAAAAACAGCCCCTTATTTAGAGGGATGCAGTATGAATACTTAAGCATGATTTGACAAACAATTGTTTTAATTAAGAGAACAAGAAAAAATGTATAGTTCCTTTATTGGTAGCATATATAGTCAAATGTCAATGTCAAAAGTATAATGACAAACTAAACTATAGCTTCTTTTTATTTTTTTTCTTATTAGTGAAGGGTCCAGACAATGAAAGTAATATTTTATTCAAAGCCTTTATCTTAGATCCATATGGTCTCTAGTTGCAGATGTTTATTAACCAGGTAGCTGTGTAACTCCTGTACCTTTTTTTTCCCTCCCTCTCCCATGAGATGCAGCTGGACTTCTTTCACTAATTACCTTTCTTTCCCTTTCTCACCAAACAAGCTTTGTATCAAGTTTTAGCCCTCTACCTAAAAAGTTTATTAATGCTATTTGAGCCTATTGAAAGATCAGTTTCTGCACAGACACTGCTTAGGGAAAATCTAGTGAATGAGGGTTTCCTGGATGCAGTTCCTGGCATTGCAAATGCCTGCAGGCTGGAGTGTTTCTGCATCTAGTTTCTAGTGTGTGTCCCTTAGAGGGCACTGCTATTGGTTACAAGTAACTTATTTTTCCTCTTTTAAATTCCTCCAGAACTTCAGCTATAAAAGTATTTACTTTGTCTGTGACTGCAAGTCATGTCTTATAAACGCAAGAGGCATTTAATGTGCATTTTAGCTAATACAAAACTTATGGGAAGAGCAAATGTTTTTATTTAAATAACATGCATAGATATCTGATCATAATAAAGATATACCTAATTAAGACAGTGAAAATAAATGTAAAGGCAGAATTTATTTTAGTATTCACTAAGAACGAAATAAGGAGGCTGGACTTCTCTTTTTCTTAACTTTGTTTTAGAAAACTTCCCTAATTTTTTCCTTTCCTCATTGGTCCCCAGAGGGAGGGTGGCAGTAGCAAACCCTGTAAGAGCAGCTCTTTGCCTGATCCCTGCAGCTGATGGGCATTAGCAGCCTCAGCAGGAGGCTGGGCTGGGGGTGTTTGGGAAAGGGGGAATGCAGGGTCATTGCTCAGGGACAGGCTTAGAGTGGCTTCCTTCAAAAGGAGACAAGTTGTAAACATGTGCTTGTTGTCCCTCGGTTTTGTCAGTCCAGAAATCCTTGCCAAGCTATCCAGTGTTTTCAAAAACTCTCTAGTTCTTGTTTGTTACTTTTTGTTTTATACTGCATGTTATATGTAATGAATGTGTTAAAGTTCGCATATGTTTTATTCCTTTTCTAAGTATATTAATATTTTGGCTAATATTTACCTAATCCAGTTTTGAGTTTACTTTAACTAACTTTGGAAGATTTGAGTAAAAAGTTGCCAGTCACCACGTGGCAGTGCAAATTAAACTGTTGTTCAAATTTATGATTTAAAGAAAATGTTCTTTTATCAGATGAATTGCAGGGTGCACAATCAGAGACTGAGGCTAAGCAAGAAATTCAGCAACTGCACAAGGAGCTGATTGAAGCCCAAGAGCTAGCTAGGACAAGTAAACAAAAATGCTTTGAACTTCAAGGTGAGACCCAGATCAACTTGGTTGCGTAGGGTATTCATTAAAATTGTATTTATCAGGTAGTCTTAAATGGGGGTCCAGTTTTGCTGA
>NW_016690382.1:289470-337202 GCF_001604755.1 Lepidothrix coronata | reverse complement strand
AGATAAATCTGGTTCATAGCATTCACATCTCTTGCACAGAATGTCAGAAACTTTTATGCTTTTTTTTCCAAACTTTTTTCTTTTGCTTGTTTTTTTGAACTCTGTGCAGTTCAATTCAGCTCTGATTTTTTTTTTTAGTTCAAGATAAACCAACATGTTTTCATAGTATCAAATACATACTTGAACTCTGTATATTTTATCCTTATGGAATATATTTATTGCCAGATACCGATTAATCTGCTTTTCAGTCAGATAATGCACATAATGGGATGTGTTTAGATCATCCTCCCAGCTATGTAGCTGTATCATTACCCTCAGTAAAGTTGTGGGTTGTTTTTTACAGGAAATAGTATAGTCCAGTTGAATTGCATATTATTCAATGTTCTTTATGGGATGTATTTACAGCTTTTTCTTTTTTCTCCTCCCACACCAGTTTGCATTTAGCACACACGGAGTTTTCGGAGCAGGCAACAGATTACATTAATTTCAAATTAATTGTAATACTACCACAATAATGGAATGATTTCTTAACATTAACTTTTATTAAACTACTCACACAGTTACTAGCTTTGATAACTTCCTGAAATAATATGTTTGTTTAATCTTTTCATTTAAGAGGAAGTTGTGACTAAAATGAATTACGCAGCTGAAATACATGTTACTAACAAAACCTCTGGGGCACATTTTCACTTTTGTTTATAGCACTCTTGGAAGAAGAGAGAAAAGCATATCGAGTGCAAGTCGAAGAATCTAACAAGCAAATAAATGCTCTGCAAGGTAGGAATTTATTTTTTCTCCCCCCACCCTTCAGGGAAAATATATAGCTTTGACTTTCTGTGGCATCATAATTACTAATAAAGGAAAATGTTAATTGAGTGTATGTTTTAAATCTGATTTCTTTCACTATATCTTTGAATTTTATTGTGAAATGTTTCCTGTCAGTTCCTATGGTTCTAATAGTAACTTAGAAAATGCAGAAGATGTAATCTGTAATAGATACCTCTTCATTTCTCTTCAGTCTTCCTCAGTTCTGAATTATGTAGGGCTTCTTACTGTGATGACCTTCAGAGCACTGAGGAGGTTTAGTCTTCAGAATGAGAGGAGCAATTTAATTTTGAATATTATCCTGCTAGTAATGAAAACTCTCCAAGTAACAAATGCTGTAACAAAAGTTAGAAAATAGAATTTGATAGTTATTTTGATGCAGAAAAAATAAATCTTTTTTTTCCTCTCCAAAAAGAGAATCAGAGATAGGACCTTGACAGAGCCAAACTTAACTGCAAAATGCCTCTTGTTGGTTCAGTACTTTTTTGTTTTCTGATCCTTCTCAAGTGAGGTCTTGCTAATGTTTCCTCCTCTTCTCTCTCCATTGTAGTTCAGACTGTTCTGATGTTCATTGTGTCCTTGCTGCTTCCCAAACATTTAGGGTGTGACACATCTCGCAATTTCGAAAAAGTTGTCAGGATTCTTCCTTGGCAACTGCTGTGAACTGTAGGGAGGGGAAAAAAAAACCTGGCAGCTTCATGCAGTAACATTTCTTGAAGTATTTTCATGGAATCAGTGTTTTAGCCCAGCCAGTGCTGCATGGCTTTTTTATGTTTGTCGTGGAGAAGAGAAAGGGCCACAGAAACAACTGAGATTGTGTCTCTACATGTGAAGTTCGTTATATGAACAGATAGGTAGAGCAAGGAAATTCAAGTAACTTGTTATGCCTTATTTAAAAATATAAAAGAAGTGAAACATTCAATTTAGATGAGGTAATGGCTTATATAAATGAGAGATGTAATGGAAGTTTTCCTTCTAATTGTCCTTTCAAATTATACCCAGTGCTTCAGAAACCATTCCAAGATTCTTAGTAGTAATTTTCATGTGTAAGTTATTTCTACAACTCCACCAAGCTTTAGAAATTCTTGTGCATCTTTGGATTTTCCATCATACTTTACTTGTTTTCACGCCTGAACATTTAAAGGGACAGTTATTCATCAGCAACACAGATGGAAGAGAACACATTTCTTTGAAATGCTGCCAATACCAAGAAGCAGTTTAGCTTGGCTTGATAAAGAAAATAGTATCAAGAAGATATAATTTGCATTCCTTTGCTCAGGAACCTGCTTTATTAGCAAGTCGTGTTTTAGAGGATATTACTTAGGTAGGCTCAGGGCTTCCAAGGCTACATGGAAAGGCAACTGTTGATACACCAGATGTTGTGTTACTGTCAGGTTGTTCTCATCCACTACTCTGTTTGCTATTCTGTTACAGTACAAGCCTGTAGAAACTATTTTCAAACAGACGAGGTGGTAGTAAGCCTCATGTTGCACACGTATTTTTAAAAATCCATCATGCTGCAAGTGTTATGGAAGAGGTGGACTGTTTCATCTCATACAGAATTGCTGTGGAATCTTAACTTACTCTTGTCTATAGCAGCTCTTATGTATTGCAAAGTACAATAGCTATCATATTTTTCCCATGGTGTCTTTTTCTCCGAAGTGGGGAATTGGGTAATTCTTGGGTGCTTTAGTTTCTCTAATGAGCTAAATGTCTTGCTTCAGTTTAGAGGAGAGCAAAAAACCTGAGTTTTTCTTCTTTGCTGTACATCAACTAGCAGCAAAGTTTCTAGATTGTATATGAATTCTTTCTGTATTACTATGTAGCTACTGAAAAATATCAAGTATAATTGTCATGAAGGTGCTGGTGTCTCTTGAGTAGCTTTGATGCTGTATCAGTTTACAGCTAGACTCACTCACATTCTCCCTGTCACTTCTGAAATGGATTGAGAGGACAGAAATAAATACAAGTAATCTAGGAGGGTTACTCAGTCTTGTTATCCACCCTGTAGTGGATAACAGTTTCCACTATCCTCATTTGGCCCTTTGCTTCTGAAACATGTAACTTTAAATGTGTGATCCTGACCCTCCACAGTATCTTACATTAGGTTTTCAGGTCCTGTGAAGAATTTTACCTTTTCTTCTCAGAGTAATTCTTTATTAATTTAATAATTGCTTTTTTGCATGTTAAAATCAATGAAATACATGTGAACTCTGATACGTGTTCTTTAAAAAGTAAAACAAAACCACAGCAAATTAAACACTTTGCTCCCATCAGTCAGGGTTTTAACTGTAGTTTTTCCTCTGTACTGTACTTTTTTGTCTGACTGTTTGCACTGGATTCTGTTTGCATGTGTGTTTATGAAAAATCGTTGTGCTCAGAGATGTCTTTGGTAATGAAACAGTTTTGAGTGGGAATAACCTATAAGGTTTTCTTCATGCAGAAATGTCACATAGCCTACTGTGTGCGTGCCTGCTGCACATTTACAGTAGCTGTAAATGCTAAAGGACCTTCTAGCTCAGTATATTTGGAGCAGCTGTCCCTTTCATTCAGAATTCATCTTGTGCTTTGAAAAAGGCTTTTTGCAAAGAAATAATGTTTACTTCCTCTGCTACATGTTAAGCATGGAGTCAAAATTTAGACCCTGTGCCTCAAATTTTTATGGACATCACAAGTTAACTGCTGAACAGGCGAACATTTCCAGTGTAGCTTTGCAACTGTTTGTCTTGTCAGAGAAGCCTTCTTCCTTTTCCTCTTGTTCCTGAAAGCCCCAATGTCCTTGTTCTATAATCCTTGTTTTGCTTACAATGAAGTTGGATCTAAATCTTGCTTCAGATTTTGGAGAGTTGCTTTAGTATCACATGCACAACACAGCTTTGTCTAAGAAAGCTTTGTTCAGACATCATTTTTGTTTCTTTTGACTCTGTGCTACATGGCCCACGTACATGTCTCTGTCAGTACAGCATTTGACAAGATTAATATATTTTTTCAATTGCATTGGGCTTCTTTAGTCCTGTTAAATATTGACAAGCTGAGAAAGGGAGTTATGTTTTTTAGATTTTCTCTAAATACGGTTTTAAAAAATACAAATGTTAATGTCGCTTTCCAGCCCAGTTGCGAAGGTTACAAGAAGAAATTGAGAATCTTCGTAAGGAAAAGGAGCACGAGATTTCAAGCACTCGAAACGAACTAGTCAGTGCTCAAAATGAGATTCTGTCACTTCAGCAAGTAGCAGAAAAGGCAGCATCAGAACGGGACACAGATATTTCCACTTTGCAAGCAGAGCTGCAGACGGTGCGAGCGGAGCTTGAGCGGTGGCGGAAGGATGCCTCGGATTATGAAAAAGAAATTGTCGACCTGCAAGCCAGTTTTCAGCTCAGGTGCCAGCAGTGTGAGGATCAGCAGAAGGAAGAGGCCACTCGCTTAAAAGGTACTCCTTTGAAGGGATGTCACAGCCCAGTGCTAACACAGCATCCTTCTCACTCTGGGGAATGGCAGTTACTCAAATCTCTGTTGCTCTGTCCCTTTGCAGTCATTTACTCTGTCTATATATATATTTATACACAAATATGTATATTTATGTATGTGTGCCAAGGCTTGTAGTGTTACAAAAGCTGTTTTGCATGCTTCATTAAATAGTAATTGTCTAAATTAGCTCATGTACTTTGATATCAGGACCAACTGTAATTCCACTCTGAAAAGATGGAAAACTTCTACAGTTGAGGGACTCATACCGCCACAGATTTCCAAGAGGATTTGTGTAACTTCTGTAATTTAAGCCCATAAAGGGAGAGCTTCAGACTTTTTAATTCTGGCAAAGCTTTACTCAAGACAATTAACTGTATTTTATGGCTTAATGAAACTGTTGATACCATCTCATTTTTAACATAAAAAAATGTTAAATTTAAAATTTATTAGCTTGTGCTACTCAATGCAGTCATGAAATACTTTTACTCAATTGAATTGAGTTTTATTTATTGCAGGTGAACTTGAAAAGCTGAAGGCAGAGTGGCTTGCTCTGGAAGCTGAATGTGTTAAACTAAGGAAGGAAAATACTTTGCTTACATCTGAACTTCAGCGACAAGAGAAGGAGCTCTCTAGGTAAGGGCACCGTGGGTTTGTCTAGGAGGTACCATAGTAGCTGAAGAGTTTTGTTGGTGCTCTTTCCTCACAAGAGAGGTACTACATGTCTGAGGGTGTTTCAATAAATGCATTGAGATTTTATTTATATCAGAGTATTGGGCTGAACACTTCCGTGTCAGTTGTTATCCCAAGTTATGTTTTTCTGTTTTACAAATGCTTTTGTCATGTTTTATCATCATAAGGTAACCCAACTTTGCTGCTTTTAATAAGGGCTTGGAAGCATGCATTGTGGAAGAATTTAGACTTAACAGTTATCCTTCCAATTAAAAGATAATAAACTACATGGATTTCCTAACCTCAAATTTTCTTAGTGTTCAGGGTGGAAAATGATTCTCAAACAGCTGGGTGTCTCGTGATAGCCTGTCACAGTATAAATAGTAATAGTGGGCAGAAACCATGTTCTAGATCACCTTTTCCTTAAGAGAAAAATATAAATCTTTTTTTATCACAGGTGGCATCATATCCTTTGGGAGGGGTTTTAGAGTGCAGGAGAATTTATATTGTGCTGTATTTCTTTTGCTGTTTGAGAACATGACATTGCTCAAGGCCATCTAAATCTTCTGCTTGGAAACAACTTCCCCTCTTATCCCTTCATCTGCCTTTTTTGGTTTTTTTTTTCAGTTTTAGATACTGGAATATAATTCACAGACTAAATATGGGACAGCAACTTTGTTTTATTGTGGATCTGAATTTTACCATCATGCTTAGATATATGTGTGGTCTCTTTTCCCTTGTGGCTTCCTCAGTGTTGTAAGATCTAATTGAAAATTGAAAATGTCTCACAGTAAACATTCAAGAAGTAATGTATTCTTTTTCAGTATTCAAACCTTTCTTTTTTGGTTCATTATACCCTCATTTCTGTTTTTTGCATACACAAGGTCAGATGAGAAATGACAGGATTTGCATAATAGAAATATGCAGGATCTCTTCCTTATTTTTTTTCTTGCACAGGCATGAATTAACACTACTTGGCTATTACACTGATGTTTAATGGCCTAATTTTGAGCTCTCTGATTATTACCCAATTGCACTAAACAGTTGAACATACTAGCTATTAGCTTATGCAAGGGCAGTAAGCAGAAGCACATGTGCAAACAAGTGAAATGCTTTGAACAACCTTGAACAGACTTCTTATTACAAATTTGTTTCAAAATACTTTGGAGTATATAATAGCAAATACTTTGAGTAATGAAATAGAATAAGAAAATAAAAATTAGTCATAACTTATTTAAATTAAAAATTATGGTTAGTTATACACACTAAACTGTGGACGTATATTTTAAAGCAAGATCATGGCCAGCCTTTTGTGTCAGTACTGCGTACAAAGAGACAAAGATCTGTACTTCTGTTACTGCTCTAAGCTGATATTTACACATCAAAAATAACATGTGAAGCTTTTGAGGATGAAAAGTGCTTGTTTAAGATGCCTAAGGAATCAATATGATTTTGTTTTGCAGCTCTCAGAAACAGAGTTTAGCACTGACCAGCGATATAAGTGTTCTTGAAATGTCTCGAAAGGAACTTGAAAATCAGATGGGATCTTTGAGAGAAAAACATCAACGGGATGCAGCTAGTCTGAAAACTCAGCTCAGTGAAGCTGAGAGTCAAGCAAAAGACGTTCAGAAAGAGGTAACACAAAATACTGTTTCCATTTTGAGGGAATGTAGTGCCCCATGACTGACTTTTCAGCTAAAAGAAAAGGAAAGGTTTTCTAGAACTATAAAGATTTCTAGTAATGAAATTTTTTCATAATTTTATTGCAAGCACTTAATGGTAGCCAAGAAAATATAAACTGGCAGTTAGATTTAAAAAGGAAGATTTCAGGTAAAATTACTTCTGTGTTCATTGGGACCTTCCTAAGCTTTACTTTGATGCATTATCCTAGTGAATTTACTTTTAAGCTGTTCAGATGGGTAAATTCTTGTTCAGAGTCTTCTGAACATCATGGTCTAGAGTTTTATTAGCTGTTATGAGTCAAAATTGATTCTTTTTGAGTCAGTCTGATCTTTCTAGTTATATGAGTGGAACTATACATTCTTTACAAAGATCTCCTTTCATCTTCCTGGATCATTGGCCTGCTGAAGATGACTTGCAAGTGCATAAGGGTCAGCATTTTGAGCATGTGTTTCATCTGCCTGGCATCTAAGGATTGTCTGGAAGAAGGACATATTTTCCAACACTTGCTTCCTCTTAGAAGCATTTTGAGTGTTTCTCCAATCACTGCTCTTAGTTTCTTTTACAGTACTTTTCTTTGATAATTCATCCGTGTCACATTCCTTACAATTTTCAGAATTTCAAAAACCCAATCCTGTTGGTCTGTGTTTTTGTAATCAGATGTATTTGTAAAGATGCCTAATCTTCTAAATTTGTGGTAAATGCCAGTACTGAAAGTCATTGATTCTGTCCCTGTCAGGAGGACTACTAGAAAGTTTGTGATCTCTAGAAAAAATGGAATGTGAGTTTGAAAAAGGAAAGTCTGTCCATCCTGTAGGAACATGTGTCACATTCACCCAGTACTGTTTGTAATTGACCCACACTGAGGATTATGGCACGACAGTACAAGGCATAATAATTTTTAATGCCTGCTTTATGTTTGAATTTGCATTGTGGGAAGAGGTTTTGATTTACTTCATACAGAATGCTGATTTTTGCACCTATTTGCTGGGTGTAGGGATTTCAGCTGCAGCCTAGATGTAAGACAACTATTCAAACGTGAAGGACTCCTTGTTCCCCTGTTTTTTGTTTTATCTTCCTGGTTTTTACAGTCCTTTTCAGTATGATAATGAATAATTGGTATAAGACACGAATTAAGGCCTTGCATTTACTTTGTATTTCCTTGATTTTAGTAATTCTAGCACTTCAAGTCAGGCAAAAATCTTCATTTAGGTAAAAAAAAGGAAATCTTAACTCTACACTGCTTCTGTGAAAAAGGAGTGTACTGATCCAAGGCAAGTTATTCCAGGCAGATGACAGAAAAGGAAGCTGTGCACTGAGCAAATGTCAGCATGTGTTGGGTGTCCAGGGGTCCACAGACTGTTCTCTCTTTGTCTTTAGTATGAAAGAACACAGACTGTGCTCTCAGAGCTGAAGGCAAAGTATGAGGTGGCTGAGCAGGAGAAGCAGTCACTCACAGAAGAGCTCAAACAGTGTAAAGAGAACCTGAAGCTGCTACAAGAAAAAGGAAACAACGTAAGTCTGTACAAAATGTGTGGGGAAGTCAGATTATGACACTGACAGTCCTGTTGATTGAAGGAATATGGAAGAGTCAAATAGAAAAGGATGGACTTTAAAAAAAAAAAAGGCTGTGTACTCTATTTTATATATATATATATTTATATATGCAAAATTCCATTCTGGTTCTAACTGTGCAAATTTGCAGGTCATTACACTGTTACAGTTACACACGAAAGTTCAATTTACAGTCGTGTGACAGGTTTAGGTATGTCCTTAGATATTTGCTCTCTTGAAAACATATGACTTAAATGCTAGTGAACCAGAACTAAGGAAAACTCTTTGACTTCAAAAAATGATACAGGGCTAAAAGCTTAGAAACCTGTATCCAAATGAATTAAGCAACCTTTTTCAAGATGCTTTTTGTTTTCTTAGTGTTTATTACAATGGGTGTTCCCTTCTTACTCTTGCTCATTCTTCTTAACTGGTTATTCTTGATGGGCTCATGCTTTAAACAGTACAGTAGAACTGTCCTTTCTATTCAGTAATGAAAATACTGTTTTCTATTGCAATTAATTTGAGAGGTTGTGTCATTAGAACTGAGTTTACAGCTAGAGACAACTTTTTTTTTATACTGAGATTCTGAAATCCTCCAAACATTAGGGGTGTGGCAAATACTTTATAAGGGGGGGTCATGGCCTTATCTTTAGGTGCCCAGGGAGGGCTGGTTTCTTGTCTTCCTTTGCTGCCTCTGTGGTCACTGCAGGGTGAACAACTCCTGTAGTGGACAGTACAAAACAGGAGAATAATGAATGCTCTGTAATAGCCTTTTAGAAAACTGTTTTTTTCACTACAAAGAAATTTTACAGTACCCTATCCTCTAAAATCAGCTGACTCCTAGATGCCCAGAAGTTTGTACGAATACCCTTGCCATAATCAATTCCTCAATATAAACCTCTAACATCGCAGAGCTGTCAAAGATGTAAAGAATTCAAAGCCCTTCTCACTTCTTTCAGCCATATTTTCAGAAATGTGATTTTATAATGTTATAATTCTCTTGGAACCTGATTCTTGCTCAGAACTCTTCTGCAGTGCTCGGATAATACTGAGTTACTTAAGTAGGCAGAAGTCAAAAACAGCCAGCAAAAAACCCCACCCCATTTTAGTAGAAGAGAACACACTGACTAAATAATAGTGAATGTGAGATTTTCTGCTCTGTTAAAAAAATTAACCTCAGAATTAAAATGATCAGTGGAAAAGGGTGATAGTAGAGGGAAGACATACTGTGAAGGGAGTTGTCACATCTGATGAGAGTGGAAACACTTGTAAGGTAAAGGAAATTTTAGGAAGAATTAGAGGTAAGTAAATGAAATCAGGAATCACAGCAGTTGCCAAAATCTGCTTCCAGAGGAGGAATTAGTTATGACAGTTGAATCCTGGAGGTCAGGGTATGATGAAGAGCATCCAGCCATATAAGGGCTTGCAGGACAAACTCGCTGTTGAGCAAACATTGCTCCCCGTCAGTAATGTAAAACATGTCCATCTTGGGGATTATTTCAAACATTGTGGATACTGGGCTGAGTTCCAAGGTCAAATTTTTGAAGTACCATTGTCCCCTTTTGCTGGAATCATTATCTGCTACTTCATTTCCAAGGAACAGAAAGTGGATTCCCACTGTGGGATTTGTTCCTTTTTGCAGCCCATCTGTGTCTGAGTTTGCATATCTTCATATTCTAATAAAAGATGCACATTTTTTTTAAAGCACCTAGTTAAGTGCTCCTTGACAATAAGAAGATTTGTTATATATTGATAAGTTTTTGAGGGGAAAAATTTAATTGTTTGGAGACAATTCCATTGGATGCAGTGGATATTTATCACCGGTTTCATTTGCCAAGATGTGTAACTTACCAAAAAAATAAATCCATAGACTTGTTCAGTGAACTAACAAATGTTAGAAAAGACAAGGCTTCTGTACTCCATTTGGGATATCATTTAAATTTAAAGTTTTTATACTTCAGTTTTACTTTTAAAAAACTTGCAGTGTTGTGTTCTTGACACGCTTAGCAGTGTGGTGTACTACTCGTGCTTGCATGCTTATGGTCACTGGTTTTTTCCTGATGCGCTTCATACGACGGATTTAATGATGTTAATGGTTTGAGAACATCAGCTGCTCTGGTTGATTTAAACTTCTGGCACTTTTGTGAACACTGCTGTGATTATTTCTGCCAACGTGCTTTCTGTGGGAAGGTGGCACTGTGATTTGTGGCACCAGTGACACAAAAATAATCCTGCATGAAAATTACTTCAATAGTTACACATAATTTTTCTGTTAAATATTTGCCTTGATTGAAAAAGAAAGTGATTGAATGGCAGAGACTAGAATGCCTTCTAATATTCCTGTATTTTGAACCATATTGGAGGTTCTATGATTAAGTGACTTCTGCAAATTCATAACAGGATGAGATTTGATTTATGAATCACAATGTTTTAGAAAATTCAATCATGAACTTATTATTTGTTTATTTATTTGACTGAACAAAAATCAAGGTAGCTTCAGCACAAAAAAAAGTTTTAAAAATATTTGGCATGGTTTGAACTTACCCCTGTGTGTCTTTGTGTGTGCACAAATATGTAGGCTAGGATACAGAGAAAGCAGATGTCTTCCAAGGACAGCTTAAAAAAAGTTTAGGTCCATTTTTGCTTTTAATTTATCATATCATGGATAGAGGCTGTCCATCCAGAAGGTGCAGTAGTTTACAGCTAATTGAACATAGCTGAGAAAACGTGTGGGTGGTTCTAACGAGGCCATAAGCTGAAGGAACCCTGCAGGCTGGTCAGCTGGAGTTTGGCCCAGCTGCAGCATTTGATCCATTTTCAGAATTGCATTTGGTCACAAGGCTGCTGACCTGGCAGAGATGCTGAGCTTTGTGGTATCTCTGATGGAAATGTGCTTCTCTGCTTTATAGTAACCGAGTGTTGATTGTACAGTCATGTTACAATCTCACGGAAATGTCTGAACGACTGAGTTTGCCTGTGGACATAGTTAATTGACTCACTAATGGAGGAAAAAGATTGTTTTTCCTGGAGGCTGGTGATGGAAAATGGGAAAGGCTAACTAGCAAGGAATGAAGAAATACCTGAAAAATTCAAAATCTGGTGTGAGTCTATCTACCTCAAGAAATCCAGTTGGGATTTCCTCTCACTTAGAAAAACTAAAACCAACTATAAATAAGATACAGGCAAATCAGTTTAAGATTTGTATTGTTTTCAAGTGCTAAATTCCAAGTTGTGACAAGAGGTTTCTTGGAACATTTTCTGCTTACTTCCCTTTATTTTTAAACATCCCTGTTCATTTGAGTAGAATGGTGTACTAACTTTGTATACCAGATTAGATAATGCTGTAATGTGTTAGATGTCTTTAATACATTTCAATTAAAACCAAACTTACTGACTTATTTCCCCCCCCCTCTAAATCATCTTTACCTGATTGATTTTATAGCACAAAGTGATTTTTAATATCCCTTCCCTTCTTTAGCCTTCCATATTACAACCCGTCCCAGCCGTATTCATCGGCCTAATCCTGGCTTTCCTGTATTGGTGTTACGGCCCATTGTGGTAGCGAAAGGTACAAGCACTACTGTTCAGTCAATGTATGTTTGTCCCTCTCACCTGTTTGTGCCATTTCTGTATGAAATTCTGCATGGTTCAAATGCTCACAGGTATTTCTTTACCTGAAGCAAACCCTTCATTTAATATGCCATTCTGTTGATACCGATGAGCTGAGCGATCAACTAATCATTTAACATCTCTGTGATTTCTTTAATTCTAACAATTAATTTCATCCTAACTGGTTCTGAATGTGCCTCTTCTAACTCGGTCTCAGTTTGTCTTTAGCAAATGGGCTGCCTTTTGCACAATGCTGTGATGCTAGGGCTTGTAAGAAAACTTAATTGCTTGATTAACTATGGAAAATGAAGAGTTTGCCTCTAATAATAAAAATCAACAAGCTTTGGTTCCTATCTATGGACTAAGAAATTCCACTCTGGCTCTAAACACTTTAATTTCTCTCACTATTGCTGATGGAAAGATGGAAAAAAAGATGAGAAATAGGTGGTTGGTTTGTATTCTGAACTCTCAGCTTGCATTTTCTCTAATGTCTCTCAGTGTGTCCTCCTCTTGAAATGCCATTGTTGTCATGCAATGTTGTGACAGTCCGTTTAAAAATGATGTTGTTAGGATCTGCTCCAAACTAACGTCACAGATCTGGATTTGAACATGCCAAAGTTAAAGATGCAGTACTGAATAAACCTGTGTCTAGTGATGACTTGGCACAAACCATGTTTCAAACACCTCAAGCCCTCGCATGTTTAAGAGCAGATTTCTGAGGTGCCTACACTAACGAACCTGGGAATTCGGAGCTGCCAAACGTTCTCCTGCTGATCCTCAGTCCTGAAGAGTTGTGGAGTTCCCTGTGCTAGAGAACACGGTTTGCTGTGATGCTCCAAGTCAGGACTAGCCTGCAGCAGGGCTCGTGGGTAACATTGTAGTGATGCCTATCGACAGGTACTCGAGACTTTCAGGAACCACGAGGTAAACTGATCAGTATGAACTAGAACAGATATGATATTGATTTCTTTTTTCTCTCCACACAGAGACAATGGCCTTGGATGCCTGTGATGGCAGCTTTGGTTGCTGTAACAGCCGTGGTGCTGTACCCAGGCCTAACCAGAGCTTCTCCATGAGAACTGTTGTTGAATCCATACACCGTCCTCCCTTTAGAAGCTGGCAACATTCATATACTGAGGGAAAACAGATTAATTCTCTTCCTTTTTACCTCTTAATACAGCACAGCTCTGCGTGAGAACAGCAGTAGGGTCATTTGCTTTAAACTGTATAAAATGTATCTGTCTATAAAGAGGGAATAAAATTGTGATTCATCATACTGTGAGCAATATTTTTGCTTACAACTTCATGCAAGTTTTAAATTAGTATGTTGGGGTTCTGAATACTATAATGGTGGCCTAAAGTAGGCTTCTTGGTACCAAATTATTTATAATGGCTAGGGTTGTGGACACTGACTTTAGAATCTGATTGCCAGAAATAAGAGGAAAATACATTTCTGATTTGGACATCCAAGCCAAGTAACTTTGCAGATACTTGGGAAACAGATGCAGTGTGCTCAGTGCCTTTCAGTATGATCTATTTTTTTTTTTTTAACTAGTATATCATTTACTTGCTGTTAGTCACTGAGCTGTTGGGAACAAGACTTTAAGAAAACTTCTCTTAACCACGCCTTTCGAAGGAAGCATATTTTTCTTTGATAAGGATTGCTTTATTAATGGGTTTGGGGAATAAACACAATTCATGTCCAGCCTTAAAGAGATAGAGATATTGATGGTGAAGACCAGCCTAAAGTATTTAGTGTGCGCGAGTGCGAGTGTAGCATGTGTGTGTTCTTGAGTGAACTGAGGTGTTTCTGGGAGCAAGTACTTGGTCATTTGATGGACATAGTGCAGTGATTCAACTTACGTTAACTTTAGTTTGAATGTAATTTATTAAATTTCATATATTTAAAGAGATACGTTCTTTAAAAGTATGAATACCTTCTCACATATCACATGTATCAGTTTATTTTTTCAGTCATTTGATACTCTCTGACTTGAGCTGGAGAAGCTCTTTAGATAAGCTTTTGTTGACGTAACTTTATTAAGAGAACTGCTACAGTATGTCTGTGATTAGCTGAGAACATCTAAGATACATAAAATACTACGAAATTGGAATCATATGCCTGCTGAAGTATTGTCAGGTGAAGATGATTTTAATTTGGTAGTAAAATTTTGTGCATCCTCATCACATGGCTGTAAGTATGATGCAGTGGTCCCCATTACAAAGTTGATTTTCCTTATCTAAGTACTATAACTATTGCTATTTGCTGACTTTTGGTGGGAATCACTGTAGTTAGTGCTGAATTAAATGTAGACTGTAGTTGTCTTGTTCAGCTCAACAGTTCTGTCAAAAAAGTTTATTAAAGACTTAAATAATATGCTAAAGAATGGTAAAGTAAAAGGAAACTTCAAAATAGGGAGGTAATCTCAGCAATTCAATTGGCTTTAAAGGATGTTATGGCAATCGACAGATAGTTTAAATAATTAAATAGAAATTTAGCCTATAATTTACTTTGTGAGGTTTTAAGGGTCATTGTCCTTTAATTAAAGGTTCTATCTTAAATTACATGGGTTTTGCTAATGGGAGGATTATTAGTTGGAAAAAATAGTCCACAGGTGACTTGTAGAAAATAAATATTGTCATTTAGTTCATTCATTTCATCCTTTTCAGTTGCAGGAAGCCACCCAACCACAGAACACTCGTATGCCAGTGGTACTTAGTACCTCTTGTATATAGGTTATTGCAAATATTGTTCTGAAATGCTTAACTTCAGAATTACATTTTTTAAAGTAAATAATTGTTTTAAATCTATTTTGTAAAGATATAAAAATACAATAGAATTTCTGGAGTACAGATTAAACTATTTGCACTAACACACGTGATGTGCATGATTTAATAAAATAACTTTACTCTCCCTATGCATGTTTGAGTTGAATGTCATTTGAAAACAAGAGATTCATGCTAAGTTTCTTTTGCACTAGATACTGCCACAGTTATAGGCACAATGTCTGCAGCATGTCCAGTAGAAGCAAAAGACTTTTTTTTTTTTACTTTGTATTTCACATTTGCACTGGTTTTAAGTTTTTGTCTGGCTGATCCTTCTCCTGTTTGTGGTTTTCAGAAAGAAATGGGGTAGGAGAGACCCATGGAAGGCTTAGGAGCATCTTTCCATGGGGGAGGAAAAAAGTGTTCAGAGCTGAAGGGTGGCTGTGCCTGTGGCAGGGTGGTGAGATGGGAGGAGCAGTGGCTGCAGGTCCTGGGCAATAGAGGAAAAAAGCCCTGCTGGGGGAAGGGACCTGATGCTGCCTCCTCACGTATTCAGCATCTCAAACTCTCTGTTTGTCCCTCTTTCAGCTACTGTTTCTTTTTCAGTGGATTCTCTTCTCTGCTCCCTGCATGTAGACATGGTGTGAGGAGGTGGAGTGGAGCCTGGTGGAGCAGGGGTCCCTCCTGCCTGGCAGCAGGGAAGGTGCCAAGTTCCCTGGGAACAGCTGGGAGGGACCTGAACTGCAGCAATGCCGCCTAGGACACAAGTTTGTTCATGTATTGAAGACTAATGTTGAGTTTTCAGAAATCTTTAGAGCATCAGAGAGCTGCAGCTTGAGACCCAGCGTGGTTGTATTAAGGCAGAAATATTTCTAATCTCATTCTGTGCATGTGTGCATATTTATATACACATAGTACACATTGCATGGGGGTTTATGCTTACAAGTATACCTGTGGTTCCCTAATACAGTGCCTTTCCCAGGAGTTCTTGACAATTGCATGTTCAAAATGAGAATGTTCAAGATGAGGAATGAGCTAAAATGCACAGTTCACTCTTATGTTGTGAAAATCCCTGGAGAAGGGTTGGGTAACTGGGAAGCTGCTCTTCTTCAGTGCTTTGATACTAAAACAGCAAGTGGAGTTATTTTGCAAACACTCCTTGCACAATTCTTTCTGGTTTTTTCTTGCTTTTTTTTAAATGGTAAATATGTGTGTTCTTTTACCTTCAAATTTAGGTTCTTTCTTCTGTAAGGCTTGATTAGCTAAGCCCTGGAGTTACTGTAATGAGCAGCTTTTCACAGGTGTAAGATGCTCTACTTGTAAAACAAGTGCTCTGAGCTTGCACTGAAGTTTGAGGTTTTAAAAAGGTTCCTCATACTAGAAAAGTTAGAGAGTTGTTTTATCAGTTGCTAGTTCAGTTTGGAAGATTTACTATAATAGAATATCTGAACACTTCTTCAGGTTTGTCCTGGTGTCCTGACTGAGGCACCTTTTTTAAATTCTAAAAGAATTCTACCTACACAGGGACTATAATAGCAGGCCTTTTATTTAAAAATATACAGTATGTAAAAAAAATATAGTGTGGTTTTTCCTGTTCCTTGTAGCTGAATTAAACGTATTCTTCCAGAGTCTTAGCCTCATCCTTCTTGCAGAATCTCTGGATTTTTTGGTGCTAAATGGAGAATTGGGAGCCTGCACAGTATATTGCCAAGTGTTCTCATAAAACAGCGAGACTTAGTATCAAATGACTGATGGCTGAAGCAAAGGTAATCACCTGTGCATGTATTTTTGGGGTATATTCCTCAGTTATTTTTCTCAAGTATATTACCTGTTCCAGAATTTCAGTGTGCTTTACATAAGATTTTGAATGTCTCCTGCCTTAATCCATAGGGTTCTACCACTTGCAAGAATAATTTCTTCAGCTTGAATCTTCTCCATGACAAAACCACTGCCGAATTCATTCCACCAGCAGCATCTGAGTGCTTTAAAACACCAGGTCACCACAGCGGCTTTTAGGAAGCCACTGTCTTTTGCACTGGCTCTGCAACTGGGGCTGGCTGGGTTTCACCTCCCCTCAGGCTGTTCATCCACCATTAGTGTTTCATTAGCAACTGTCTCAAGACTTTGAGTCTCCATTTTTAATAGCAATGGATCATATAAAAGAATTACAAGCCATATTCTTTCCTTCTCTCTTGCGTATGCCTCTGTTTGAAGGGTGATTGCTTCTAGCAAACAGCTGCATCGAGTTCCCCAGATCCAGCTGATTTGCTTATCCCAGTCCCTCTTTGCACATGCTTATGGACACAGAATTCTTCTTTCTCCTCTGGTGGGGAATTGGGCTGCAGTAGGGGGTTTTTTGGCCTTCCTGGGATTTTAGTTTGTATCCATTTACTGAAAGTGAGCAGAGGTTTGCCCACAGAGCCAAGTTCTTCTGCTTGGAAGAGAGGGTTGCACCTACTACTGTTTTAAAAACTGGTTGCTACCAGTATCTGACTAAAGGCTCCCAGCAGGAGGAGGTGAATCAGCCATTGAAACCCAGGTGTCAGTGTTAAGGGCCATTAGAGGCTCAAGTTCCCATTTGGAAAGGTAAGGGAACCCATCACTTTTCTGGATGTTGCAATCATAAAACTTCACTGCTTTCAACATCAGCAGCAGAGTGTCAAGAAGTTAAGCATATGTTAGAAAAAAAGAATTCTTGCTTTAAGGACTTAAGAAAAAGGATCACTCTCCTCTGTAGGTAAGTTATGTGAGCAACTACTGTCCCCTCAAAAAACCCCTAAAACAAAACCCAACCTTGTGTTTGGGTTCATCTTGCTTTGTATCCTCAAAATTGGACCTCAGTATATCTCTGAGGATATTCTTTGGAGGATATTCTGCTGCAAATGTCCTCCTGATCTAGGGATTTGACATGCCATGATCATACCTTCCAATCTTACTTTATATGAATGGATTGAATTTCTTAATTTTTATTTCTTCATCCCTCTAGTTTTTGTTGTCAGCTTTTTAAACAATATGTAATTTTCTGAATGTTCTTTTTTTGAAGACTAGATACCAGAACAGAACTTGTCCTTACAGTAATTACCTTACTGACATCATATAAATAGACAATAAGCTTTATATCCTGTTCTGGTATTCCCTGTTGACTGTCTACCAGAGCTTATTTTGGGATTCACAGACTTCTAGCATCTGGATTTTCATCTTGTGAATCAAATCAGTGTATTTCTTGCAATATTGTTTGGTAAAAATCACTGTAGGCAGCATTCCAAGGCAGCAACGTGTTCCCATGACTGTTCAGCACTTGAGAGAGGTGTTTTTTTTCCTTCAGGTTTTTACAGGGATGATTACTGAAGCTCTTCTAGACTATTGATCATACACTGTTGAACAGTAGTGAGCCAAAACCAGGTCCCTGAAGCACAGTAGGGAAAACATTCATAGAATAATTCCTTCACTTAGTTTTTGCAGTCTGTCAACTGTTCTGTAATCTGCATTATTAGTTACAGTGATAGTAGTGTAGTGATCACTTTTATTGGAATGTCATGATTTACAGAAGCCTTGCTTTAACAACACCAATAAACTCATTTTTTTTAGTAAACTTAGAAAAGTGGAATTTTATTTTTAAAATGCTTCGACAGGCCTGAATTATTGTACATTCTTGAATTTCGTGCTGACTGCTTCCCATGGATTGCTCTGATTTGCTTAGATCTTAGGGTGGAGCAAAGCCAGTCCCTTTCCCAAGATCGGGTATTTTACTCTCTCCCCTCAGCCCTGTTGTGTTGTTTGCCCATTAGTGCCCTTTCCCTCTGCAAGGCAGCACAGATCCGAAACATTCCCTGAATTTGTCGGTGTGCCCGGCCTGGCTCGGCGTCATTCCCAGTGCTGGCTGTTGGCAGGTGTGACACTCCGAGGGATGTGCATGTGTGGACGTGGCTGTTCTGGGACTGCGCTTGCATGCGGCAAAACGGATCGTGATTGCCGGCGTTTGGCAGCCGTGGGAGTGGGGATGGGATTGGGATTCTGGGTGAAATAATTCTCAGCTGTCGGAGGGAGGTGTTGGTAGGGAGGTGGAATTCTTGCACTGTGTCAGGTGACACATTGAAAATGCAAATGTGCTTCCAAGCATGTCATCTCTTCATCGTACCTGATGAACAAATCCAAAGCCTGGGTTAAACTAAAAGTAACTTTTTATTACCTGATCGTATTAGTTCAGTAACTTCAGACTAAAGGTTGAAGAGGTCAATTCATTCTGTTCTGTTGGAATAAACTTAACCAAAACTTGCCCATATTTGTTTCAGTACCCTCTGTTGGGAAATGATGGTTTGGGTTTTTTTTTTGGAAACACCACACACACACTATGAGTGGTAAGGTACTGCCTTCAGTATGAAATGGGTTTACTATTTTAATCTTTTCATGCTAGGTCATTTATGAAGTTTATATTCTATTTATATTTCTTGTAAGGAGTTCTTGCTCTGGAAAATAATTTTATTGAGTATGTCATCAGTTTTGATGTGACAAAACTACTTCTTGTCTTGAATAATACAGTGGCTCTTACTTTAAAAATGTTCCAAATATGCAATATGTCTTTTTGGGATGAATAAATGGTAAAAAATATGAGAATAAATTTACAACACAACAGAAAGCTGATGTGTATTGTACATAGTCTTTCATTCAGCCTAACTCCAAATTTCAGCACTCCACAACTTCTGAACTCTGCTTTATTGCGGTAGAAGACAAGTTACTAATTAATGAACCAATTAAAACTTATTTTAAAATTGGAATCTATTTATCTGCTTATTTTGTACGAAGGGGATTTGCAGCCACATGACCTTCCCTGCTCTGTGTGACGTGGTAAAGCCGGGCTGGGACAGGTCTGGGTGTGAACCCAGGGAGAGGAGGGCTGGATCAGGGGGCAGGAGTTCAGCCTTGGTTTGTGCAAGAGTTAAGTGGGGTTTAGTGACCAGACACCCTCAGGGTATCATTCACGGATCATCCTTTAAGAAAACCAACAATTCTACGGTCTTTTATCTGTACTGTAAACCAGATGGAATTCTGGGGCTCTGTGTCAGTGCTGACTCAGAAGGACATTTACTGAGTCACTTACATAGTTTTCAGCGAGTTTGAGGAAGGGAAGTCTCCTCCCTGTTTGCTCTGTGGTTTGGATCCACCTCAGGGTGCAGTTTAAGTGCACATGGTTGCACTCCAGACTGTGGTAAGTCCTGCTGTAAGACCCTACGTGACTTGTCTCTGCTATTTCTCTCTTTAAAAGTTTAAGTCGGAGTTAACATGAAAACATTCTCCCAGACGCAGTAGATGTTTGGGAGTTTTGAAGGGGGGAGAAAACAGCCTAAAAAAATGTTAAATACGTGTGCTGCTCTTCATGGGGTGCTGTTGGTAACACCTTACATGTGTCAGTAACTTTGTCTTGACTTCTGGTCTTCCAAATAGCAGTGCAAAGCGCTCTGCCTTAGACACTGAGTGAGTTTTATCTGAGTAGCCTAAAGGTGAAAAAGGCTGATAAGGTTTGTGCCTTCATAAAGGTTCAGTATGAGGATTACAGGCTCATTAGGTGTGATACTCGAGGTGGTGTTTTTGTTGTATGTGTAGCAGCCACAGCTGAGTGGCAGCTTTTCTGTTGCAGAACCTGACTGTAATCCAGCTGTAGCTGGGCATTGTGAGACACATTTATTGCGCTTTTCTTTCCACTTTGTAATTATTGCAGTGGCACATAACTGAAGATGTAGCCTGCAGCAACTTCAGTCATTTTTAATTGCACTTATACCCTCGGGCTAGCCAGGTGTTGGTGTGTCTGTGCTACATGTTGCAGCAATAGTATGCCCTTCCCCTGCAGACTTCTCTGTAATTCTTCCTTAGTTTTCAGTCCTTTGAGATTTAAAGGACTCTCACCATTTGTTTAATCAGTAAATTTAAGGTTGCTGCCATGGTGCACCTGCAGGGTAGTAAGTACCATGTTTATATATTCCCTAATTGTGTCCCAGCCAATAATAAATTATTAACAGTCTCCCTTATTATTACTTCACATGAAGACTGCTTTTGCAGTGAGTGAGGGTGTTCCTTAGCACATCCACACCCCTGTTCAGGAGGAGACTTAGTAGATAAACAGCAGAAAAATCTTTAATGACTTACATGGTGTTTCTCATTTCAAATCTAGAGAGAGTGGTAAAAAATTATTTGCCCCAAGCTAATGTTTCTCCTGGTAATTAAAAAACAAATACTGGAATAATGCCATCAGAATGAGCACTTCTGGGATGTTTCTTTGGTGAGAACTGAATTGCTTTATCAGATGTGTAGGATGTTGCATCTGCATGGAATGTGGGTCTGCAGGATGTCCCTGCTACTGAATGTCTGTCCTTAGATGGGCAGGGAAATGTATCAGGGAAGCCTTTGATGTAAAGTTTATCAAGATGGAAGATGAGACCTCTGCACTGGCAGAGATCATTCTCAGCTCAGGTACCTCAGTTCTGCTCCTGTGCACGTGGACTCATGTAACAGTGGTGTGTTCATTCGGTTCATTTAATGTGAATTGTTTCCAGTTCCCATAAAATACATTTCACTGGAGATTATTAAAACATGGTAAGTTTTTTTTTTATTCTAAAATAAAGAACAGTAATTGGGTATTCAGTAATATCCTGCAGCTGTGTGGGTTAACATTTTAATTTCTTGGACTGTAAGTAGGGCCTCGCTGAGATTCTGCTGGCTCAGATACTTCATCAGGAAACTGCTGTATTATTCTTTAGATTTTGAGCACATATTGGAGTCCTTTGGTCCTTCTGGTTGTGAAGATAGTCTGAAAATACAGAGTTGTAACTGTGTGATATGAAGATTGCTTCCTGCAGCCTCTGAAGAGCAAGCTGGGGAAGCAGTCTGTTAATAGGTGTCTGTGATCCAGGTGTGAGCAGACATCTCCAATTGAGGAGAAAGAGGATGATGACTCAGGGCAGAGTCACATCCTGTTAATGCTGGTTAGGGACACCACCACCTCACTCTTCCTGCTTCTGATGAATGGGAGCTGAAAAGCCATAAAAAAAAAAATAAATCCTTGAAATGTGAGAAAGGGAAAGCCAGTCCTTCAGAAGTCTGTGGCTGTCCAAATGTAGGTGTAGCTTACCTGTTCAAAAGCAGCTCAAGCTCAGCACTGCAGGTGCTGGAGTCAAGTGGACCTCTTTCCTCTGCTGGTGGCTGTTGCTGCCCCGTTGTTGAGAGGCCGCTGGCTGCAGACCCAGGCACACACATACAATGGCCTTGCTTCCCTCCAGCTGAGACTCCTGTGGTTTTCTCTGCAGTCCTAGGCTGAGATATTTGCTGTGATGCGGATTCTGGTGCGTTTGGAGAAGTGGGTTCTAGGGTTGATTTCATTAAATGTGGTTATACCTGCTCCAGTGTCCGGAGTGGGAATGCTGAGCCCGGTAGCTGGCAGTACCCACTGTGAACAGGGAGGCTGTGAACACCCGTCAGTGAAAAGCAGCCTCTGGCTCTTGCATCTCAGTGTACTGTGGCCTGCCTTCTTTGCTTTCAGCTGGAGTTCAGCATTTATGCTAATGGGTGGGGTTAGATTGGATATTGGGAAGAAATTCTTCACTGTGAAGGTACTGGCACAGGTTGCCCAGGGAAGCTGTGGCTGCCCCATCCCTGGAAGTGTTCGAGGCCAGCCTGGATGGGGGCTTTGAGCAACCTGGTCTAATGGAAGGTGTCCCTGCCCATGGCAGGAGGGTTGAAATGAGATGATCTTTAAGGTCCCATCCAACCCAAACTGTTCAATGATTCTGTGATCAAGTGTATTTATGCAACTTCTGTTTTACCAGCACACATTCAGTGAGTGAAGCTGTGTTCCTGTGGCTTCTGGAGTCAGGTGAACACTGTAGCAGAAACAAGCGAGTGTAGCAGAGCTTTGCATGAAACTCCACTTATCTCTACATTCTGCTATAGCAGGATGAAGCTTTGTGCTTCTGAATACAGTTTTAATGGCATAGAGGTTCAGATAAAGCTATTTCAAGCTTTTAAAGTCCAGTGTGTTAGAAGGATAAAGTTGGAGTTGAGATGTGGCGTGTGCTGTGTGCACAGATCTCTGCTGAGGCATCTTAGTTTGCAAAAGAGTGTTCAAAAACCTTCCCCAAATATATTAGCTGCCTCCCAATAACTTTTAAATTGGCATTTAAGCCAGAAAGGGTTTTTTCGTTTGTTTCTATGCTGCATTGCTTAATGCATGCAAAAGTTACTCTTTTAAGCAAGGAGCTTTTACTAACAGCTTGAGATGTCAAATCACAAATTTCAAATACATTTCAAAACATATTTTGTGATGCAAAATACTTCCCCTACAGCCTTCAGGAGGAATTCCTTGCTGGTAGTTGCTGCTTCTGTTTTTCCTCAAATATGTTTCTGCTGTTTTTGCTGAAGTAAATTACTTGTCATCTTCAGTACATAAAAGCCCTTGTAGCTGCACTGGCTCTAAGTGTGTTGCTCCAGCAGCCCCGTGCTGCACGTTTGTTTGGTTTGGTTTCATGGACAGTAAGCTGGTGGCCTGGGAAGCATGGCCTGGCCTGTGTCACTGTGAGGGGTGGTAGGAGCCTGCAGGAGGAAGTTCCAGGTGTCTTGAGAGGAAGGAAATGAGGGGAAAACAGCATGTTTTGGGGAAAGTTCCCACACAATGCAAAGGAGAAGAACGGGGCGGGGGGGGGGCATCAGAAAGGGAAGGGCAAAGTAGGTTTGGGAAGGATGGGGGTGTTCCTGGGTTTTACCTCAGAGGAGAAAAGTACTTTTCCTGCCTTGAGGGATCATCCCCATCCTCTGTTCCTGTCTGCTGCCTGCCTCCCTGAGCCAGCGTGGTGGTGGAGAGTCCCCAGCTCCTGAGCTGCCCTGCCTGACCTGGAGTGCAGCGAGATGGAAGGTGCTGTTTAATGTTTAACACATTGTGCAAGGGAAGGGCCTCAGAGACAGTATCTGCCTTCCTTCCCTATGCCTGAACCTCATGGGAAGCCTGCTCCATTCTTATCCCCTTCCTGGCATTGACCTGTGGGTCTGCTGTGACCAGAGGCTTCCTTTCACCTTTGTGGGGCCAGCATTTTCCACTGCCACATGAGAGCCAGGTCCATGGACTTCCCTATCCCTGAGTGCAGAAGATTTCTCCTGCTTTTCACAAAGGGGAGGTGACTTGGAGCTGTGCTTGCAGCCTTGGGCAGGTGAACAGTAAAGTAGCTGCCAGTCATGTCCAGAGAGTTTTAACTGGAGACACCCTTCTGGTCACTGAGGTCTCCAGGAAGCAAAGTCTTTGGTCCTGGCAGTCATGGCTGCAGGAAACGTTGTGGGATGAGGTTTGGTGGAGATCACCTTGCAGAATGCAGCTGCATGTGCTGCTGTGAAGGCACAGTGCCCCTGCAGGGTGGGCACAGCCCGTGCTGACAGCAGCCCTGCTCGTCCCGGGGCCAGGACTTGTTGTAGGGCACAGTGGAGGGTGGAGCTGTCCCTGACTGCACCAGGAGAAGGTAAGATCTGGGGACCTTTCCTGCTGTAGCAGGAATGACGTTGGTGCCAGCACGTCCTGCGGGGTCTGAGTATTGCCTTGGCTAAACTGTGTCTTACGAGTGAGATGCCTTTGGTGCATCTGTCGCCTCATTCATTGCCTCATCTGTGGAGCTTGGCTTAGGCCATCCCTGTGGCTACAAGAGACAAAGATCCTTTTAAAACTTAAAAGAATCTTTGTTCTAGTTTTGTTTTGTCTAATTCTCACTTGTATATAATAATGTACATAATATATATGGAAAAAATTATCTTCACTTAAATGTTTTGTTCTCTAAACACATGCCAGTGGAAAATGCTTCATCAATACTTCCTACAGTCCCGCAGATCCAGACAATGCAGTTCACAGTACTGTTTTAATCTACATTTACTGTTAAATAAATCGTTAATTTTACCAGAAGCAGATGTCAACTTTCTAGACTCAAAGCAAAAAAAACCACAAACCAACAAAGCCCCCCCAAAACAAAAGGGAAAAAACCTTTGGACTCAGTGTGTGGCCTAAAAGCAGCCATCCCTACTCCTGTGCTGCTAATTGGGCCCTGCCTGTCACCCTCCTTAGCCCTTGGGGTTTCAGACGCTGCTGAGAAGGAACCCTGCCCGTTACAGAGCATTGCAGTACTTGTTACACGATGTCTGTGGGAAGAAACATTCAGTTCACACCCTTTAAGTCCAAACTACAAGGTAAAAATAATCCCTTTCTATTCTCTCCTAAACAGAACTGCTCCTGGAAAGCAGAAACAAACCCTAGTAATTGCTCTATGTCCCTGGAGTCCTTAACAGAGCATCTGCAGACATGACAGGAACAAGACCTGCTCCGGGATCCCTGCAGTTTTCCGCCATGGCAGAGCTCAGTTCATGCGTTACTGTTTCGGTGCTGTGTGTGTGCTCAGTGCTGTGGCTTTACAAAGAAGATGACTTTATTTTCCTGCTGCAAGGAGGTTGAAATCTTAACATCCTGAACAGATGGAAGGAGAGTTTTCTCTGACTGTCCAAAATCTCATAAAATGTAAGCTGGGGGGAGAGGGGAGGCCACATGCATGCTCGGTGTTCAAGAAAAAGCTATTTGTGCTCAGTGTAATGGCAATATTTTTCAGTTGCAGCTCTCCTGTGCAGGAGTTTAATCTCCCTAGTATGGACAGAGTGAGAGCAATGAGAGCTGTATCACTTTTAATTTAGCCAGTCTTCCGAGAACAAAAGAAATCTGTGTCAAGTATGTGTTTTGGGTCAGTTTTGCACCTTTTTTTTGTCTATGTTTCTATTTATACCCTGGCCAGTTCTTACACTCCCCAGCCTAGTAAGAAAGTTAATGTGGTTACTAAACTTTTAGAGGAAAGGGACTGGTTTCCCAGATTTGAGCTGAGCACCATTGCCTTTATTTATATAAACAGTGACATCATCTTTTATGGCAGAACGGGAACCTTAAACAGTTATGGGAGAGCAAATTTTAGGAAGTGTCCCTATGAGACATTTGTGTTTCATCTTCAAGTGTGTACTTAAGAAAGACGCTATATCCTGAGTCACGTCAGCTCTGTGATCTTTACTCCATTTCAAACTGTAATTTATTAGCAAAAATTATTCACTTTTTTTTTCTTTTTCTTTTGAACTGTGTGAAAATTGGTGCTTGCAGCCTGCTGGGGAGTGCGAGGAGCAGCACAGGCAGCTCTTTTGTCCTCTTCCAGCTTCCTCCAGAAATCTGCTTTTGCACTCCTCCAAAAGCCTTTTGTAAATGATGCCTGACCCGTGTGGTGACGGTAATGGTTTCTGGGATTCAGTGTTAGTCACCCAGAGTGGGGATGTTCAGGGCACTGATGAACTGCCAGTAAAGCGCTCGGTTTCCTACCAGAGGAGTTTGCTGATGTCAGTTAGAAAGTATCCCCCCAGTCAGGTTCAGTCTCTTCTCCATCACACAGCGTGGAGGGATTGTGCAGCCTTTCTGGCCGGAGCTGAGAAAGCAAAATGCTACACTGCAGTATGGCTGAGTTGCTGCCAAGGGTGAACATCTGCTCTACAGCTTGTCATTCAGCCTTTAAAGACATCCTGTGAGCAGCCAAGAGCACTGGCCTGACTGGGTTCTTGCATCTCTTTGGTACCTGAATGGGAAATCACTCACTCCAAAGGGGAAAGCCACGAACTGGCAGGCCCCACCTCTGTGCCAGCTGCACCTTGGCACCAACACACCGACCTGCCTGCTGGAGAGAGAAAACCCTGTTTTCTCCTCACCTGGATTTTGTGTGCCATATTTACTGAAAAAAGTTGCTCCTGCTGTGAATTGCCATGAGGAAAGTAGATGTACACTTCCCATTTCATAGCACCTGCCTTGGTGCAGGGACGTCTCTGTGCCTCTCCTCGCTGTCAGGAGCACTGTCTGTGCTGTCAGGCAGGAACAGAGACTGAAAGTTGTTTGGGTTGGTTTGTTTGTTTTAAAAAAAAGGGAGAAGTGTTTAGCAAGCATTAGTGGTTGTTTTCAGTGAGTTTGTTTCAAACCTGACCTCGTGCCATGGGAAAGGCTGGTGTTACAGCTCTGCTGGACAATGGGGATGCCATGTCCCAGTGTCCTCCAGCCTGTCTACCTTCTGTCCTCTCTGAATTGCTTCCTCTGTAAATGAAGACAAGTGTTGCATTATTCCAGGGGCAGAACAACATTTCCCAAACCTTCCTCGTGAAGTGGCTGTTGCCACTTCTCCTTGGCTTTAAGCCAGGGCTGGCTCAGCAAACTTTTGGGTCAGATTCCTGATTTCTCTCATCTAGTTGTTGCCTTTTCCCATTGCTGTTCACAGCCCTGCCAGGCTATCAGCCAGAGTGGGGGAGTACTCCTGGACCAGCCCATCAGCCCAGGGTCTGGCCCTGTGAAGGGCTCCAGGGCTGCCAAGGTGGTTTGGAGGAGGTCACCAGCTTGCTTTTTATAGCTCCTGCCAGGTTTCACTTGCTCTAATGCCTGAGTTTCACACTAAAACCTGAGGAGGACCACATCTGAAGGTGTTCTGTCTTTGCAGCTCCCTGATGCACTTCATGCTTTGTTTGGAGCTTATCAAGTGTCTTCACCCTCATCTCAAAACAGCAGCTTTATAAAAGCAGATGAGCCCAGCTGGTGTGAGAGCAGAAGTGAGATGGTTTGGGGCATCTCACAAACATACACCAGCTCCTCGCTGGGTCCAGGGTTACAGCTGTGCCCCAAACAGATCCTCAGTGTGCCCCTCCATTGGTCTGGGTCTGCCCAGGGCTAAGGGCTGCTGTCCTGGCTGACAAAGAAGCATTTTTTACTACTCCTGCTTACAGGAAGGTGAGGAGATTTGGAGAGGCTGGCCCTTTTTTGAGAAGATTTGGGTGCCACCTTCATGTGATGATTCTCAGGAGTACCCTTGAGATACCACTTATCTAGAGGATTTGCTGTGCCTGGTAACTTCAGGGATGTGTGTTTCCTCCTGGTCTTACTGAGATCCTGGTGAACCATCTGGAAATTTCATCCTGTGATTACTCCAGAATCTGGACGACCTTTTGTAGCTACTAATCCCAGAAACAGATTTTTCCTTCATCCTGTCTGTCAACACAGCCTTTAACTTATTTTTATGGGCTTCAGCACATGTTTGAAGCATCACTGCCTTAGGATACAGTCTGGTTTTTTCCAGACTATTTCAGTGCTCCTTATATCTATGTATAGCACTTTCTGAAGAAGGGCTGTTTAGTAGGATCTTCAGTGTCCTTTAAAGCTTGACACATCTCCAATTGCACACCTAGAACAGGAATCAGCGTGACTTCAGCGTGCCACGAGCGTGAGATCCTAGGAAATTAAGCTTTGCCATGCAATCTATTTTGCTGCAGTAGAATTAAATAATGTTTTCATTAGTAAGATGTGCTCAAGATTGCTTTAAAAAGTACTGATCCAGTTAAAGCGAGGGGGGTAAAGCAAAAAGAGTAATCTAAGCTAACTGGCGCCATGCTAGACTCTTGATTTTTTTCCCTTTTTTTTGGTGTCTTGCCCACTAGCACTTGTTTACCCACCAAAATAACTTGTCTATGAAGTTTTCTTCATGCATCTTAACTGCTTTATGGAGGCAGCAGCATCTGGCAGGTAGGAATGGATCCTGTGTGCAGGAAAAGCTGGTTGATAGAGTGCCCTCAACATCAGGGGAGTTTAGGAGGGTCTGTGTTGTGATCTTGCCTTTTACCATGGCCCTGTGTTCCTGCAAGAACACAAAGCCCCAGGCAGAGGTTCAGAGAAACTCACTGGAGGAGGTGTGCAGGACACCTCCCCAAGGCAGGAGCCTGCCAGTGTGATGGAGAGGGCAGGAAGATGTCTTTTTGTGTGCAGCCCACAGCAGTGGGCTCACTGCAAGTCCACAGTGCTTCCAGGTTTGTTGGCATCTGTGTCTTTGTGGGAGTGGGCCCTGGGCCACATGTACTCCTTGTGCAATTGCAGAGCATCCTTCTATAAGTCAGGAGCAAAATAGGGAGATCTGCCTCCTTTTTCTCTCTTGTTAAGGAAGGATTCTCAAGAAATGCTTTTCTTGGGAACAACAGGAAAGCTTGACTTAATTGCTGCTCTAAATATATGCCTATGGCCCCTGAAAGGCCCAGCAGGATATAAAGCCACCAGTTACCAGTTCTCATTTTTGCCAGAACTTCAAAGTGTTTCCTTTTATGCAGTAATCTTAAAACTAGTCCAAGAAAACACTCACGCGATTACTTAGATATTCCAGTTATGCCACCAATATGGAAACTTAAATTAGGATATTTTCCACAGGCAAAGCTTCCATTGTTAGTTAAACATGATGGTCTCCTGCTTGCTTGTGGGGAAGATACAACCTCCTTTCCATGGCCTGAGAGGTGGTTGCAGCTCAAAGCTGAGCCAAGTGTGATGACTGAGGACTAAGAAAATGGTACCTAAACCTAGTCACCTAAGTCCTATTCAGACTTGAAAAGCTTTTTAATCATAGTTATATCCTTCTCTGGAAGAGAAGCTTCACGTGGACCAGCCAGTATTAATTTAATAAACACTCTGTTGTTTTAGTGTTTGAGATTACAGTTCCCATTGTTATCAGTCGTGCATTGTGTCCAGACTTTATCGGTAGAGATAAAAGCTCATTTACCTCCATTGATTAAAAGTAAAATTATTCAGGCAGGGCCTGATCCTATCCCCCAAGTCTTAGTCACTTTTTGAAAGCATTGTGAGTTGTGGTTTCCCCTGTCTCTGCCCGTGTGGCCCATGTGATCTGGCAATGCCTTTATTTTGTTAGTGAGGCCATTGCTCAGGTTTGATTCATGTGTGCTCAACAAACCACAGCTGCTGTGCTCCAGAGGTTGTAACTGTATAATATCAATATGTTATAAAATTGAGAGGGATGTGGGGGTTTTTTGGTCGGGTTGTTTTGGGACTTTCTTGATAAGTGCAGTTATGGGGCAGGGTCTGACATATTTAATATTTGCTGCTGGAATGACCTCACAGTAGCACTTGACTTTGCAGTCAAGCCAAGGTAGGTTTGTGCCTTGGCTGCTGGGCCCGGGAGAGCCACAGCAGATGCACCAGGTCCTGGTCAGGAGGAAGTCCTGGAACACCAAACAACAGCCACCAGGGCCAGCAGAGACCCGTCACACTTGAAGTGGTTTCAAGGACTGCGGGATGTGTGGTCAGAAGTGAAGAGATCATTCAAGGATGGTTTAGACGTAGAGAATTCCTCCTGGTTAAGCAAATATCCTGCTGAGTTTCTCCTGGAAAATAGTTCGATGTGTAAGGCTGTATCTTTTCCAGATTATAAGGGATGGGATGTAAAAGAGGAAAACTTGTAGTTCTCCGAACTTAGAAAGCATGTGGGCCTCAAGCTCTTTTCCCAGTTGGAAAATTTGCTGTTAAGAAAAGGAAATAGATTTTTGTAAAGCAATATTTAATTCAAGCATTTGGCTGATTCTCCTGCTGCAAAGTTTTTAAGTCAAAAGTCTGATTCATTGATGTGGATCTGGAATGAAAGGGATTATGAGAGGAAGTAGACTCTGAAGTTAGAAAAGCTGGTTTCTTGTCCACTAAGCACTTTTTTCCTACTCATCAAATGTATATTTGACCTGTGTTTCTATTTTAAGTGTTGTAGGGAAACTTACTCCTACACGTCTGCCTTTGCTCTTTCTCTGCCCATTGTCATCAGTTCTGCCATGGGTGTGTTCCATTTTACTCTTGCAGAAAGGGATCCTGATCTTTCCACATTTGGAGAAGTTTCTGGACATGATGTTGTTGTACAGATGCTGGGAATTTATACATTTAGTCCATTAGGTTAGAGAATGGAAAATGGGTGGTTTGTTAGTCTTATTACTCATTAAAAGCCTTTGTTACAGCAGCGCCCTGTTCACTCTGGGATGATCTGCAGTGGTGCAGGCGCTGGGGGAGCCGTGGCCTGTACCTTGCTTTTGTTGTGTGTGGTCGTGTATCCTCACAGGTGTGTGTTGTGTTCAGGATTCCTACAAGGATCTCTTTGGGGATCCATCTGAAAACTTTTATTTTGGCAGTAAGGGCAGTCTCCCTCTGTCTGTCCTTGCCTTGTCCCTGTTGCGTGTGTGACCCCCAGCTCCTGCTGTCCACCATCCCACTCCCTTCCAGCCTCCAAAGCCTTCCTTTTCCCCATGTTGGTACTCCCATTCCTAGGTCTTGGAGACCTGGCAGCCATCAATGTAATGTCACCTAAAGCATCCCATAACATCATGAGTGGTGGCTGTGAGTGCTTTTCCTTGCTATGTCCATAAAGCAGCTACAAAGAGACTATTGGAGGAGGCAGGTCTGCGTCCCACCCGGCTCTGTTACTGTGGAGCTGTGATGGATTTACTGCTCCCATAAATGCAGCAGATGGCATTGCCAAACCCAGTGGTTTATCTGAGGCCACCCTTGTGCTCTGCAAAAGATAGCTCATCCTTGGAGAAAAGAACAATGGGGGGTTTCCCTGAGTTTGCAGTAATTATTTTGGGAGTAATTATATTGCTCAAACGAAAGAGAGCTGCTGCTTGGTTTGTGAGAAAATGGAGATAAGAACAAGGGGGGTTAAAAGTGACACGTCTTCAGGCAGACAAGGGTGGGGGCACTGAGACACCAGCCCTGCCCCTGCTCTGGAGAGCGGGGAGAGCATTGGTGATGGGTCATGTTCACCTTGGGGCCAGTAATTAGCCAGGTGGGAGTTTCCCACTAGAATTGAGGATGTCCTGGGAGGTCTCCTGGAATAGAGAGAAAAGAGGGGGTTTGGGCAGTGCAAAAGACCTCTTCATTTTTCTCCCAGTTTTCACGATGTAATTCATGCTTTGCTCTGTAAAGCACTGTGATATAGTTTGTATACATTATGTAAAATAAGTTGTATTCTATTACATTGAAGAAATACAAATATAAAATAAAGTCAAAGGATGGAGTAAAGTAGCTGTGTGGTAACTGGACCCCCAGTCCCCAATTGCACTGTTTGTCCCATTCCCTAGGACTGTGGTTGCAGGTCTCTGCCATCCCTGGAATGATTTAGGAGTTTTCCACATGACGATACGATGTTAAATACAGACTGTCCCGGATGAAAAGGGAAGCACAGATCAAGTTCTGTCGCACATCACTCACCAGCAGAGCCTGTCTCCACGATCCCAGGCTCCCCTGCTGTTTGTGGCACTGAGCGACTCTTGTGTCTCAGGGATTTTCAGAAACAATTTTCAACTGTGCTTCAGTTTTTTGAGGCTGGAAAAGCTGCATTACATCTCCAGGCACAACTGCTACGAGGACCCTTTAGGGGTAGTACCTGTAATGGGACAGCACGTGGCAATTTGTAATCTAGGGAAAGCGAAACCCTGAATCTCCAGAGTCTGGATGGAGGGAGGCTGGGAGGGCGGTGAGGAGGGCTGAGAGCACTTCGCATGGGCAACTTGCTGTTGAAAAAGTGGAATCTGACCAAAAATGCCAAGGTGAATATTTTATGGGAAAAAAGATGTCGTTGTGAGCTGCCTGGCACCAGGGAGAGACCCTGCTTCTGCATGTCATCCCCGAGACGGGAGTTGCAGCCCGAACCCCCATCACGTGTTGTGGGACAGCCACCCTCCCAGCGCAGGCGGGAGGAAGAGCCATAAATCCCAGCGGCTCCTGAGCACGACTGACGGGGCGGAGGAGTCGGACTTTTGGCTCTGTGAGGGCTGCCAAGGAGGTCAGCACAGGGGGCTCCATGCACAAATCCTTCTGCTCTGTGGGAATTTCCCTCTTGAGCAACTGCTGCACTTTTTAACCCGAAGATTAATGGAAGGGGCCGTGGAAAGGGCCAGAGTGCCGGGTATTAGTTCATTAGTCTCCAAGCAAACATGCAGCCGGTGAGTCACCAGCGCTGCTTCCTGCGCGCTGATGCTGTGCCTGGAGCTCTCCCAGAGCCGAGCGATCCGGCCCAGCCCTGCAAAGGCTGGGAACTCGTGGGACCAGATCACTGCATGCTGCGACTGCGGGCTGCTAATGCTATAAAATGAAAACTAATCTAGATTAATTACACTGCACATGTTATTCATCTATAATCCTGCTGCTTGGCCTCTTTCCCTCCCAGCATAGCTGCCCATTGTTTTCTTTTCCTCTCTTAAAGTGTCTTTGACTTCCTTTCCGTGTCTTCCAAGGGCTGGGAAGCTGAAGGTGCCCACTCTGCCCATTCTGCTGGGGCAGACCCCTATCTGAGTATGTGGAGGCATAAATAGCCAGTTGGAGCTGTCCTTTGGCTTTGATGGGTCACCAGCTGCAGCAGTGGCTTGAGATGGCAGCGAGGTGCTGCAGCACAACGGGGTGGGTGTCTGGAAGTGCTCCTAGTCATAGAATCAAGGAATATCCCACATTGGAAGGGGCCCACAAGGATCATTGAGTCCAACTCCTGGCCCTGCACAGGGCAACCTCGAGACACTGGAAGTGATGGTCTTGCAGGGGGATGCACACATGATGTGTGTTCCGTGATGTTACTCTGAAACAGAGCATCGTGTCAAACCAGTCATCTTCCTCACGTGAAGTATGTGCAAACTCGGGTGCAGTCCCAGACACAGCACTTTGGGGAGAGCCAGCCCTTCACTGCACTGCAAAGGCCTGGAGGGAGAGAAGCAGAGCTGGGGCAAAATGCCGGAATTTTTCATTCCTGAAACACAGCTCTCATCTGCAGTGCTGCCCCATGGCCAGGGAAGAGAAGCTCCAACCTCAGGTCCAGGGCTGGAGAGCTGGGGGCAGGTGGCCCCAGCCGGCCAGGAGGCCCCTCCAGCTCATCCTCGACTGCAGGGTCCCGGCACAGGGTTTGTTTAGCAGCAGGTCGGGGGTTGAGCTCGGAGGGACCTGCAGCCATCGAGACTGAGCATCATCACCTGCTTGTGTGGCTGTAGAAGGCTGTCGTCTTTCCCACTGCTCTGCTTGGAACAGTCTCAGCTCTGGTAAATCTGTTGCTGTGATAGGTGCTAGGAAATGAAAAGGTGTCAGTTGGACAGAGCAGCGTGTAGGATAAGATCTGGTTGCCGTCTGGTGCCTGGGGCAGCATTCCCAATGACTCAAGTGGGAGAAGCATCAAGACCCTGATCTCCTGAGATGATGAAGATCTAAGACTTGCTAAATCTGGACAAAATAAGCTGTACTTTTGTTTAGCTGTGAGTTGTTTCAGGCAAGAAGAGACTTTGAAAGAGTCTTACTGCGTCACAAAGGATTGTTTCACTTTCATGTGATGCCAGTGGGATCAGCAGACACTCTGGTGGGGTCCCAGAGTGAAGTGCCCAGGGGTCCCCAGCCCCCTCAGGAGCAGCAGTGTGTTATGGGCATCATTCAGGTATTTTCCAAAATGTTCCGAAGTATTTTCTCTTGCAGTCACTTCCAGCAGGTGTTTTTAAGTGTGGTGACCATTCGTTCTTTTCCCAGCCCTTGTTTTTCTCCCCTTTTCACCTGTTTGAACACTGTTGCCACAGGGGAATGGATCAGGAGGGTTCGACCATTGGGCTGGATTTTTTTTTCTTTTTGTTTTCTTTTTTTTTTAACAACTGCATTTTTAAATGACATGTTTATAAGTATGGACCTAGTTTTCAAAACAAAGTGCACCACTAACTTTGCAAACAGCTGTTGCAAAAGAGCCCAGACTAGAGACCTTTTGCATCTGTATCTCTGACTGTGTCCCTGCAAAAGTGGTGTGAGCACAGAGGGTTCCTGGGCTAAGTACTGGAGGGGCTCATGACTCTGTGGGGCAGTAAACAGCTGTGCTTTGAACTGTTGTTTTATCCCAATGTCCCCAGGCAAGCTGGGCCCTAACTTGAGCAGTCACTTGACTTGGAATTGGTGAAAATGCTGAACCCCTGGGGAGGACCCCCTTGGAGGCCAGGGACCCTCTTAGCAGGGAAGAGGCTCCATGGTAGAAGAACTGACAGCACTGGGCAGTAGTTGGGGTTTTGAGGGACAACACGGAATGGATATCTTGGCATAACTGAATGCCAGAGATGTTCCCTGCCACCAGTTGCAGAGGAGGTCTCTGCTTATCGTCCCTTTGTGGGGTCACGCTCTTCCACCAGCTCAGACATGCCCAGCAACACTCTTCCTTGAAAAAATATGCAATTTCTTAAAGGGTTTAAATACAGTGACTTGGGGAATTGTTGTCTTGGTGAAACGGACCCTGTCCACACATGAACCCCTTCCCCCTGCACCTGCTCCCCAGCGAGCCCCAGCCTTGGGAAGCCACAGCGTTTACCAGCAAAACCAACACATCTGCAGGTATGTTTTCAGTGGCACTTTGTGCATCTGCTTTAAATTATAGCAAGGGGTCAGCTGTGTTTAAATGGACTCAGAGGTGAGACCAAAGAAATGAGGCTTAAAATTCAAAGCAATCCGACCTGCCCTGCCATGGTGTAATGGTCTGAGTAACGTGCTGGCCTGGAGCCACCTCCCTGACTCCTGGGAGAGATGCTTTAAAAGCTCCTCACATGGGCAGTTCAAATGATGTGCACATGGGGGGAAAAGAAAATAGTGTTTAATTGAAACTCTGCACATGTATATATGTTTTTAGGATAAACAAAACAGACTGGGCAAATATTTATTTCTGCCCCTACTGCTACAAAGCAAACTTTCCCACAGCTTTTGACAGAGATAATCTGTTTTTTAGCCATGATGGTGAATTTGTAACGACAAGTTTTCGTTCTGAATGTTTCGGGATTTCCTGATTGGTTCTCACGCAATTATTTTGATTAACAATGAGGTTTTCAGACCAACTTGAAAGGGTCTCGAAGGCTTAAGAATAACCTGGCTCTTGGTTATTCCTCTCACTGGGATTATTTTCTGCAGCTTTCTAACACTTGAATCAGATTCTTTGGAAATCAAAGAGAACTACATCTTAAAAATATTTCATATCTCCACCCCCTTCTGAGAAGGGTTTCTTTAAGTTTAGAAAAATGCTTATACCCATATCAAAAAAAGAAAAACATAGGACTGTGATAAGAATGAAAACCAAATGTATTTTTTTTAAAATGAAAAGATGTATTTTTAATAAAAAAGATTAATGCCTTAGATGGTCATTTCTGTGAGAAGGCAACATCTGAAAACAGAGACTGAGAAGTATTTAGGGCATTTCTGATTAACAAAGAAATGAAACCTCATACTTGGAACCTCTGGATGTTTCTCTTTCGTTTATAAACATAGGAGGCATCTTAAGGAATTAGGAAACATCTATTAAGGCTGTTTGCTCAGATATCATAGTTCTTATCATTTATATTTTTTACCCTTTTTTTAAGATGATGTGGAAATCTCAGACTACCTTTAGAGTCTGAATGCCAGCAGATCCCCTCCTCACCGCCTGTCTCTGTACAGGGAACAGCCCTCAGGAGTTCCCATTCCCGCCAGAAAATGCCTTCAACAGCAAGTATCCTTAAGTAAAAGGGATGTATAATGTGCTTGGACCCAGTGTATCCTGGGCAGGGAGTGCACCTCCTTGAACTGCCCCCAAAAATATCCACAGACCACCAGGCTCCGGCTCATGGACAGGTGAAAAATAGGAGCCCTGGCTTCTGCTCGCAGGAGATGCACATGGGGTAACCCAACCACTCTGTTTTCAGCTGAGAAGTCACCTTTAATGCAACTGCTTAACTGACATCAGGAAGGGCTATGGCCAGGCTGGTCTGAGTGCTGGAGCTGCCCTGTGCTTCACGCTGCCCATCCCAGCACTGGCACTGCCATCCTTCAGAGAACCAGAGGGGAAGGTGGAAGGTTGGTGCCAACCAGGTGAGCCTAAAATTTTGCACTGTGAGACACCTGCTGGGACAGGTCTTGCATTCACCATACACGTCCTATATTAATTTGTCACCTTATAATAAATTAAAGATAATAGTGGCTTTAAGCATCATAGTGGCAGAACCCAGTGAGGACTGAGTGGTTTGATACAAGCTGAGAAGCCTATAAATTAAAAAAAACCCAAACAAATAGTTTTTGCTTTCCCTGACAGTGAAACTTTCTGAGTTCAAGCAGTTCCCCAACCAAACTGTCCAAGTTTAGCAAACACACCAGCTGAAGGTAAGTACGTAGCAGCGTATTTTCTTTCACACTGCAGAAAGTGGAAACATAAGCCATGTGTCTGATGTCATCTCCATACAGAGGGGTTTGAAACACTGGCTCCGGTCTGAAATACCATTACTTTTACAGTGGACTTTTGAAAAGTCTATTATTGCTGCTAGTATTATGTGTATGTATTTTAAAAGTAATTTCCCTGGACTCCAATAAAACGTTCTAACAGAGTTTTGTTCTCTAAACAATTTTAACCCTTGTTTCGCCTTTTGGGGAGTACTTTTGGCCCCCGGGCAATGCAGAAGAAAAATTGCTGGCTAAGTAACACCAGATGCAGGAGAGACTGCTGGCCACTAGAGAGCTCCCAGATGAGAAGGTCTTTCAGGCTGAAATACAAATATGTTTTGTAATGAAAGCAGAAACCCTTTTTTACTTTAGGGCACAGGGACCAGCCATGAAACACAGAAAGGTTTCTTGCTTGCACTGCAGCAAGAGGCATCATTATCCATAATTACACTTTTCATACTTGAAATCAAAAGCCCCAAAGCTGCTCTCCCTCCAGAGCAAGGTTTGGAAAATTATCTTAAATGCTGGTTTTGGTGATCTCAGAGATGAATGAAAAGCTGCTGCAGCCTATCAGTAAGGGTGTCTGCACAGGGATTATGTGTCAGCCACCATCTCATGCGCCGTTGATGGTGGAGCCCCAGGGATGCTGTGCCTCACCTGGAATTACAATGCTGCAGTCAGAGCCTCCTGCTCTGGGGAAAAGGGGCAGAGGGGCACCTCTCCCCTCCCTCTCCCTCACTCAGGCTCCTATTATTTGGGACAAAAGTCACCTTTTGTGTAGCTCATGGTGCCTGGGAACTGAAGGGGGCTGGCTGTGGCATGCACCAATGCTCCTTGGAGAATCACCTGGACAGGAAGAGGCTCTGATGGGGCACCCACTCTGGAGGGGCTGGCTGAGGGTCATCTGATTTATATGAGGCTAAAATGCATTGGATTGACTCAGGGGTCTCAGCAAAGCTCATGCCTGGGGAGCTCACAAGTGGAGCCCAGATACTGGGGGCAGGGTGGGACGTGCTGGCGTCAGAGCCATGAGTTACAGGAGTGTTTGTTTGCTCTGAGCACTTTGTCACCAGTGGTGAGGACCCGTATGGATTCCTGTGGATGCACGGGCTGGTGCACTGGAGAGGACGTGGAGGCTGAGCAGGGGTGGGCAGCAGGTGGGCTCAGCACAGCGGGTGCCAGTGTGCCCGAGACAGCGTGCACTGTGCCCACAGGGCACTGCAGAACCCTTGGGTGCATTAGGGCCGTTAGAAAACCTCCAGTGCAGCTTGGCCCTGCTGCCTGAAATGAAATGCTCCTGTCCCTGCCATGTGTGGCCTTCCCGGTGAGTCCCTGCAGCCTCCCCACCCGGCGCAGCCTCCTTCAGAGGAGGCTGGTAAGTGTTCACACCTGCCCTGTTCCCGGAGCTGGGCGAGAGGCAGCCCACCTGTGGCAGCAGCTCCGAGAGCAGGGTTTTGTTTTGAGTCATGATTTCACACCTAACAAGTGGTGTTTGAAGAACCCTTGCAGAGAGCCAGACTTAGCTTAGTTTCCTGGGGGGTAGGAGCTTAAAAATTCCCATCTGCCAGCACTGAACAGGCTGCAGGGGACAGTGTGGTGGCTGAAGGTGAGAGTGAGCCTGCAGCTGGGGGTGGGGGGACAGAACACAGCCACTTGAAACGCAGGAAGTGTTTCCATTGCTCAACAGTCGGTGCAGCAGAGGAGTGCTGGAGGAACATGGAGGTCAGGACTGACATCATCATGTAAGCATTTTATGCATCTTTCTGGAAATAGCAGTATTTTGAGTCCCTGGTGGCTGGCCCTATGCATTATGGTAGTACCACGTGCAGGGGCCAGGGTTGATGCACAGGGAGCTGGAAACCCAGTGGGTTGCGAGGGCAAAACAGAGGCATCTTCTTCCCTCTGCTCCTGCGCAGGCATCTTGGCAGCTGAACCACAAAATCCCAACTCCAGGAACCCTTCTCTGATCAAAGCAAGGAGGTAGGTGGGTGCCCAGGCATGGGCATGGCCAGACTAGGGTTGTCTGGGGCTTCCTGGCAGCAGGCCTGGGGCTGGGATGTTTTAGGGCCGCTCCCCAGTGCGCCCTTGCAGATCTGGGTTTCTCCTCTGCCAGAACTGATTTCCACTCCCTTCAATTTCCCAGGGGCTTGGTGAGAAAGGGAAAAAAGTGCTGTCAAAGGTTTTCCCCTTCCCTTCCAAAGTGTAAGCCCCTGGGGTCCCTGGCAGGGATTTGGCAGCCACAGGAATGTGTGGGAATATGGGAGACTTCAGGACAAGGCTTAATGGGTGTAAGTCGTTAAGAGGAAGCCCTCACCAAGGGCTTCTCTGCATCTCACTCACCCCGAAGTCTCAGAGCAAAACTGTCCATGCCGACCCCCCACATCCTGGTTTGCCTCACGTGGGTGTCCTTGTTCTCAGCAGCCTGGGGCAAGGGTGTGCTCAGCCTCCCTGTCAAGGGACAAGCACAGCATCACAGTATTTCCTGATGTTTTGCCTTCCAGGGCGTGAAGGAGTTAAACTTTTCAGATGGAAAGCGAACTGAAGATCAGACCAGCAGCCTGGTGACCTCCCGCTGCTGGGACAGCAGCAGCTCTCAGCCAAGCCCGGCAGTTCTATCCATCCACCAGCTTGGTGGGGCCACGGGGAGCAGCGGACAGTAGGTGGGTGCGAGGGGCTGCGTGGTTGGGCACCATATGGGACCTGCCCTCTCCAGCGGGACCCCCGGGGCTGGGACTGGAGGGCAATGGCAGGGTGTGAGGGTCCGTGGGATGGAGGGAGCACCGGGAGGGCTGTCCCTGATCTGCTTTCAGAAAAGGGATTGCTCAAAGTGAGCTTGTCCTGACACTGCCAGGGGAACTGTGATTTCTTGCCTTTTGGGACATCCAGTCGGCTGATACCGAGGGTTTTGGAACAGCATAGTTTTGTAACTGAACTGCTTGCATGCAGCAAGGGAGGATACTGTGGGTTTATTTCTCCCTGATGAGGAAGGAATGATGGCCACATTTTTTAATCCTGTCCTCCTGTGATGATCAACTATTTACCAATAAATGAAAAAATTGTTTTAGAGTTTCTAAACAACGAAAGATTTTGATATAAATGGAAATTGTGTGGTTTTTTCCCTTGAACTGAAAACACTGTGATCTGATTCTAAGTAGTGTCAGGCATAGCCTGTTAAGTCTATGTTGTCTCCCTGGCTCTTCATTTTATTGAGCGATAGCAAAGACTCTCTGGTTCAAAGACACAGTGTCAGCATATTGTCAGTGTCAGCATCAGAATGTTTATTTTGCAGTAATAAAGTGGTATAGTCTTACCTAAGGATTTGCATAAACATTTATCATATTTACGTTATCAAATGTAATCATTTTGTGTCATAGAAACAATTCTTCTTGTTCAGAAATCATAGCTGAATCAAAAGTCATGATAATTTCTGGTGTAGAAACAAGGCTTACGCTTACTTAAAAGAAAACCAAGTAGAACCACAACGCTTTAAAATTAAAACTAAAGTAGTGTATCATTCCCCGCGCCGCAAGAATATACTCAACCCTTACGGCGCTGTATGTTTTTCCTTAGAAAGAAACCAGAAAACATATTTCCCTAAAATTTGAGGCTTTTTTTTTTTTTAACTGAAATGCTCTTGAGATGGTTCTGAAGGAGGTTGCCAGGTGGATGGCTGCTAAGCGGTGGTTTCTAACCAGGCAAATGGAACTGCAGTCACCATATTACAGAGTCAGAACAGCTCAAATTGCTCTTTACTGGCCTCCCAGTCGCTAGAACTCGATTCCCCCAAGGTACTTTCTGGCCAGAGATGAGGCTCTTGATTGCAGAAATGCAGATTTCCCGGTAATTGCACTTGATTTATTCTTCCGTATCACAGAGAACAAGTCAGTGTTATTCTTTGGAAGCATGAACACTTCCAAATGCTAACATGTAGGGAGAAAGAAAACAGCAGTTTTTATTATCTTCTTAACAACAGCCCATGAGAATGTGCTCTGCAGAGAGTGCAGCCTGTGAGTCCTCCTGCCTCAGCTCCAGCACCTTTCCTGGGGGCTGCCGGCACAGCCAGAGACCCCTCTGCCGATTGGCCAAAAGCCCAGCAGGGGAAGCAATAATCCAAGTGGGAGGAAAGGAGGCTGTGGGATGTTAAGAGAGGAGCTCTGAAAAGTCATTAGTAGAAATGCAGTGGGAAGCCCCACTCCTGAGAGCACCCTAGAGGCAGCATGTGGCTGCTCAGCGAGATCCATGGGGAATCTGGGGGCACCTCCTCTGGCCAGGCAGCATCTGTTGTAGGTGACACTGGATGGGGCCCTGGTGATTTGTTTCTTAGGACTGCTGGGAAGGGATTCTGGATGCTGTGGCTTTTGGCATGAGGCTCATTGGCTTAACACCTTCCTACAGTGGTGGGGTTTGCCCTGCAGACATCCCTGTCTGCCCCTTATTGTCCATAACTGATGTCACAGAGAAAAATATCCGTACGTATATGGCAATTTGTCCAAGGGGAGCAGAACCTGCCCAGGCAGGTGGGGTTTATTCAGTAGGGCCTTAATGGTACTCCCATTCAAGTGGTAATAAAACTCCCATTGACGTTTTTCATTTACTTATGACTTTCCATGGACTCTGGATTAGCACTGCAGCCGTGCCTGGAGTGTGCGAGTGTGCGGGGGGTGCACAGCGCAGAGGAGTCTGCTGTATCCTGTTTTTGTAAAGGGCTTTTCCTCTTAGTAGTTGTAGTGAAAACAAACATGAGAGAGAACAATGGGATTTTTTTTTTCTGTTTTCCTCTACATTTTTAAATACAATAAAAAAGCCTATTAAAATTAAATAAAGCATGATAACAAAAAAAAGGGATTCCTATATGTTAACGAGGAAAATAAGCGTAACTACGTGAACAAAGGTCATTTGCCTTCTTGATGTCAGCCTGTATTTTTGCAGTTGAAATCCTATTCATTGAAAACCTTGTGAAAACAGGCACTGGTAGAGCAGAACAATGCCTGTGCCATAAAGCTGTTATCTGTAATAGAGGAGGGTCAGCCTCACACCTCAGAGAAACACCCTCGTGCGCTGCTGCAGCATTCTGCAGACTTCTGAGTCGTCATTTCAGCAGGGAGCAAAGGGGAGTCCACAGAAAGGATTTCCTTTCTTCAGATAAACACAGAGATATTGTATTTGTTGTGTCTAAAATATTTTGCTGTGGTCACATATGGATAGTTCTAGTTGCTGTAAAAATGGAAGTGATACTAAAATGTTAATTCTTTCTAGGAATTAGAAACTAGGAGTAAAACTTGGAATCACTGTTCATAGGACGAATGGAAACAGGGACTGAGATGAGGTACAATATAAAAGGTGGTGCAACCACCTTAAACTGCTCTTATTTAAATTCCATGTGTTTTAGAGAAACATCTGACACTGATTCTTCCATATGAGAGGTGGAGGATCTACCATTAAGAGATGGCTAAGGGTACAGTTAGTTGTTCACAAGGTCAAGTTGCTGCTATTTGAATATGTATTTCTCTATTGCATGGCTGCTTAGCTGCAGCTTTCTGCCTTTTCCCCCAGGAAGTGGGAAACCCTCACCTCTGACATTGCTCTCTCCATGCAGGTGCTGCAGCTCGTGACCACTTCTCAGCAGCAGATCAGGCTCCTGAAGCCCTTCGCTACAAGGTGGGTTTCCTATGTCATAGCCATCATCCTCCTTGCTGGCCTCCCTTTTCTCACTGTCCTTTCTGAGTGGCACATACCACATGAGGATGCACTTTTCCAGTGTGTTTCCATGGAATGAGATTATTCATGCCACTGACAAAGTCCGGTATTCTTCTGACAGAGGAACTTGCACTTTATTTTTAGAAGAGACCACATCCAGGGCTCTCCAGATATCACAGACTTAGTTTCACTTTGTGTTTGGGTATCATCCGTTTATTAAATAATGGCTGCTTGTCACTGCTGCCTTGAGTGTGGCTGTGTGTGGACACAAGATGGGGACACCTTCCAGGCCCTGTCTATCAGTGGGGAGATAAGAAAGGCTGAGGACATACTGGTGGGACCAGATTTCATCCCAGTGAGTTTTGTTTCTGTTGAGATCAAAGTGCTTCGTGAAATCAATATGAATTTGAAGAGATTATGTTAAGAGTGGGAGAAAGGTGCAGTAATGTCAAAGTACCACATTCAGTGTTATTTGGGGTGTAAGATTTTGGATTTATTTTGAAACAATGTATGCTTTCGAGAATTGGTTTGCTTTTATTCTGTTCTAACACAAAATACAAAGTCCAAAAGAACAGTTTTGAATTGCATGAAACTGAGGGGAGCAGCTTTTTGCCATCCTCCTGAGAACTGTATGAACTGGGGCTTTGACTCTGAGTCATAGTGATGCTAAATTTAAAAAGCCTTTCAAAGTAGGGCTCAGCCTTTCTCACAACTCTCTTCATAAGAAGCTCAATGTTGAAGCGATAATGTTCAGAACAAAGAACACTTAGGATAAACATTTAGCTTGTACTAAATAAATTACATTTGGTCTTACAGTCACGTTATTGGTGACAGCTTGTACAGCCTGCACCCTTCCCCTGTAATGCACCAGAGCGAAGCAAATATACATTGTTGGGAAAAATTCCTTGTCTTTTGTCAAAGAGCCCAACTGCTGTCAGCAAACATATTGTGGGAATATGAATCTGGAAACAAACAGATCATTAGAGGGTGAATTAAGGTTTTGTGATTTAATTCTAAACATATTGAGTGAGGGAACCAGAGATGTGCAATGCCAGAAAAACTACGCACCAAAAGGTTTTTTTCTTTAATGAAAGCTGGTATTTTTATTGAATACAAAGTGATTTGGGTGACAAAGATGGTTACATATGGAAAAAATGAATTTCTGCTTGTTCTGGAGAATTATGAAGATCACTTGATTAGAAATAACATTGTGCCGATGCAAGTCTTACATTCTTTCCTTTGTGGAAAATATTCATCCATTTACAGAATTTTATTAACAGAGTACAATAATTTTCCAATGTTAAAAAAGAATGTATATAGAGGACCTCTGCTTGCACAGAAAACAGTGACCTGGGCTTGTGCAGTCACATCTCTGGCTGGATTTCATCTGTGCTTTGCCCTGTTGCAATAGTAACAGGGTTGAGAAAATAAAACAACTTCCCTGATCAGAGCATCCCTGGTGGGAAGAGCCTGAGCTGGGGTCATGGTACTGCCCAGCCTGCTCTGACTGCTGGAGCCACTTGGGTCAAGGATTGTCAGGAAGGCAGGGAGCCAGAGGAGCTCTTTGGAGGTCTCCTGAGAGGACTTAGAAATCATCTGTGGAATCCTGGAGGGCACAACTGTTCTCAGCCTTTTAGAGAAATGCAGTCACAGCAGGGCAGGAGGAAGGGAGCCAGGCCCCATTCCCCAGCATGAAACCCTGCATCCCCTGGGATGGACTGTGACCAGGCTTGTCCCTCTTCTGGGCTTTAGTTCTTGTGACACATCTCAAAGCCCTCCCCCGTGTCTGGACACATTACTGTGGAACGGATATCCCGATCTGCCTCCGCAGGGACAGCCACAAGACAGTCTGTGCCCTTGTGTATTTTGGCAGATGCTGGAGCTTGCACTCTCAGGGAAAAGCTGCTTTGGTCTCTTCCCTTGCTATAGCCAGACAGCTACTGTCTTGGCCCTACTGCTATCCTAGTGGCAGCCTGAGCTTGCTTCACTGTGCTTGAGAGAAGGTTAGGGCAAGGAAGCAGCAGGACATCTCCACATCAGAATGCCCCACCAAGCCCATGCAAACCTGGAAGCCTTCAAAGGCAGCTCCTCTTGTCTGGCACCTTTCCCTGGAGCACTTTCTTCAGGCAATAGCAGTTCTGCCATTAGTGGTCACATCTAATGATGGTCTGAGGTGGTCAACCTTGTTTACCCTCTAGCACATCCAAGCACATCCTGGTTTCCCTAAAATTCAAGGATTTGCTTCCTGCAGTGTTCAGAGTTTCCCACCTGCTCAATTAACCCAAATACAAATAGGATATTAGAAAGTGGAGAAAAACATTAATTTCTGAAAGTCTTTGACAAGATACCAAAACATTCCTCTTCCTCAGGAGCAGAAAGATGTTTTTATTGAAGTAAATCACCCTGGAAAGCTGGCTGCAGCCCCATGAGCTGCTTGTGGCTGGGGAGACCCTCCCTGGGGGGAAAGAGGAGCTCAGACTTGGAGGTGGCTTCAGCTGCCCCTGCCTGCTACGTGCCAGAGTCTTTCTCAGTGCCGTCAGCACATCTTCTCTTGTCTGGCCCTTCTGCTGTGCTGTTTGCAGTGTGGTCAGGCTTCCAGTTATTTCAATACTGAGTTTTATATGCTGTTAATTTTATAGCGAGGCAGAGGTTCATCAATACTTTCTGCTATTTCCTCACTTCTCTCACAACACTGGTTCAAACAAACCAAAAACCCCAGCCAGCTCTGTGAATCCAGCCCAGTACTCAGGGTATAGTCACGAGGGATGCACAGAATGTTCCAATACTCATCCCAGGGTGAAGGAACAGCTTCTTGCTGCCCTTCATTTCCACCTGGGAGAGAGCACTGATGCAGGGGCAGGCTGTGAGAACAAAGGAGCACTGCCTGGAGATGTTGGGTTGTCACGAGAAGATACCAGGTGATAGTTTCAGAAAATATGCCCATCGGGATCTGAGGTTCAGAAGCGCTAATGGCAGAGATAGTGTGTTATTTATTGCAAACAGGCATTTGCAGTGGCCTCAAAGGTCTGGGTGTCTGACTGCCCTACTACATGTATCAAAACCCTTCTTAAGAGTTTCAGCCTCAAATTTAGCCTCCAAAGCTAAACGGTGATGGTATCACATTCGCTTTTCATTTCTGTGTGGGCACTGTGCCCATGCAGTTACAACACAGCTGAGTCTGATTTTCGTATAGTTCATTGTTTACTTATGACTTACTATAAAGTTGAGCTTGTCTTATTTATGAGCAGCCATGAAGATATGGGATTTCATCCACTGGGTGATGACTCATTCATTGGGTTGGACTCTTTAGCTCTTAATACGTGACATATTTTGGACTATTGGATGAACAGCCATTTCTGCATGAGCCCAAATTAAATGAGGTGAATGGAAATAATTAGTTGTTTGTTTTTAAAAATCATGTTTGTAGCTGGGTTTGTGCTGGTTCAGCTCCCAGCTCATTCTACCAATCTACACAAGGGCAGGATGAGTTGCTATTTGGATATGGTGGAGAGGTGATGTACAGCATTTCAGAGTCAGATGTCTAAACATGTCAGGAGTTACTTTGCTTTGTTTCTGTTGCACAGGGAAAAGCTTTGTGGCACTGGAGCATTTGGTACTTTCTATGAACTTCAATGACTACAACATTTCTTGTGCTGCTGCAAACAATTTGAGAAACTAATTTGTTAAATCACTCATAAAAATCTCGTGTTCTGTCTGTGATAATAAAGCTCCTCATCTGGAAAAAGAAATACAAATCCTCAGAAAAAGCAGCTCAGCAGGAGTGTACTTCAGCCACTCTTGTCTCGGGCATGCTCTCCCCTCCAGTGGGTGCGTCATGCCCCATGAGTTCACAGGAAGGATTCATGCGCAGTCAGAAATATCATGCCTGGTAATGTTCAGCTATGTAAGGAAAATCAAAAGTTTTTAAAACCTTTTCCCCCTCTTCCTGCCCCCGGTTCTGCGGAATGGGACTGGGACCATGGGAAATGTCGGAGTAACTTTGTCGCAGTGAGCGGTTGTTACGGCTTACAAGTTTTCACAGCCAGGAGCCCTGCCAGCAGAAATTTATGCCTCTATTTCAGCAGTAACGATGCTTCCCAGAGCTGTCGGCCGGCGGCCGGCTGGGAGGCTGCGGCGGGGCGTGTGGGGGACTCGCCATGACATAACCACATTCCTGAGGCATGAGGAGATACTCCCAGGCCTCGGCAGGGGCAGCACAGCCCCTTCCCTGCTTCCACCCCACTGCTGCAGTTCCCAAGACTTGGGGTGAGATCAAGTGAACCCGTCAGCTGCAATGGCTTTGGGTGATTTTGGGGCAGAGTGGCTGGAAAGTTGCCCATTGGAAAAGGCCTGGGGGTGCTGATCAATAGTGGCTTAACATGAGCCAGTGCGTGTCCAGATGGCCAAGAAGGCCAATGGCATCCTGGCCTGTATCAGCAATAGTGTGGCCAGCAGGACCAGGGCAGTGATTGTACCCCTGTATTCCTCGTGAGATACCTCAAATCCTGGGGTCAGTTTTGGACCCCTTACTACAAGACACGCATTGAGGTGTGTCTGGAGAAGGGCAATGGAGCTGGGGAAGGGGCTGGAGCACGAATTTGATGAGTGGCTGAGGGAGCTAAGGGGTGATGTCTCTGAGATTAACTCAGTTGATTAGAACGTGGTGCTAATAACACCAAGGTTGTGGGTTTGATTCCTGTATGGGCCATTCAATCGATGTGGGTCCCTTCTAACCCAGAATATTCTGTGTTTGCCCAGGAGAAGAGGAAACTCGAGGGATCTTATGGCTCTACAACTACTTGAAAGGAGGGTGTAGCCAGGTGGGGTTGGCCCCTTCTCCCAGGTAACAAGTGGAAACAGCCTCATGTTGCACCAGGGGAGGTTTAGATCGGATATTATGGAAAATTTCTTCACCAAAAGCACTGTCAAGCACTGGAACGGGATGTCCAGGGCCGTGGTGGAATCACTGTTCCTGGAGGAGTTTAAAAGACTTGTAGATGTGGCACTGAGGTACGTGGGTTAGTGGTGCCTTGGCAGTGATGGGTTAATGGTGGGCATTGGTGATTTTAGAGGGCTTTTCCAACCTAAACGATTCTATGACTCTATGATTTCACCGCCGCAATTTTTTTTGTTTGTTTGTTGGGTTTTTTTCGGGGATTTTGATCAAATTAAACCTATCAAGGCGTTTCGCTGGGGCTTGTCCGGCGACGGGAGCGGCGAGGCCGCCGTGAGGGCCGGGCCGGGCGGGGCCGCCAGGGGGCAGCAGTGACAAGGGTTTGGGGGGGCGGTTCGTTCTTCGCGGCGGGGACGGAGTTGGCTGTGCCCACAGAGACCCCGGGCTGTGCCCACAGAGACCCCGGGCTGTGCCCACAGAGACCCCGGGCTGTGCCCA